>NC_091199.1:12276425-12286425 GCF_040958095.1 Procambarus clarkii | reverse complement strand
ATACACTTGACAAGAACACTTTTTGAGATATATATATACAAGAGTTGTTACATTCTTGTACAGGCGCTAGTACGCGTAGCGTTTCGGGCAGGTCCCTGAAATACGATCCCCGCCGCGAAGAATCGTTGTTACAACCAAGTACTAATTTTACTGTTGAGTTAAACAGAGGCTACAGTTAAGGATTTGCGCCCAGTAAATCCTCCCCGGCCAGGATACGAACCCATGACAAAGCGCTCGCGGAACACCAGGTGAGTGTCTTACCACTACACCACGGAGACTAACAAACTTCTTGAGGATGGGTGCTCGCTTCTGTATTTTGGAGGCCTTATTATTTGTTGTATTTGCCATGGTGATGGGTCGCTATTATTTCACTGCTCATTACTTAAAATTGTAACTTGCATAGCTAATGGAGTTTTGGGGTTCAGTTCCTGAGCCCATGATGGGCCTGTAACCTTTTTCCACTACCGTCCTCAGGATGAATGTGGTGAATAATAAATGAACTAAACTAATTTATGTCTAGGAATAGGTAGTTATGCACCATCATCCGCCGACGAAGAAAATGCACTTGATAGCATGTGGTCAATTAATGTATAGTGCTCCTCCAGTAGTTTTGATTATTTTTACTTATGTATTATTTTAAACCACAGGGGTGGACTACCAGGCGCCAACGCCCTCTGTGGCTGCTGTCTAAGGCTGGGGCAAGATTCACGAAGCAGTTACGCAAGCACTTACGAACCTGTACATCTTTTTCAAAATTTTTGGTGGCTTTGTTTACAATTATTAAACAGTTAATGAGCTCCGAAGCACCAAGAGGCTGTTTATAACAATAACAACAGTTGATTGGAAAGTTTTCAAGCTTGTAAACTGTTCAATAAATGTAACCCAAGCCGTGAAAGATTGAGGAAAGATGTACACGTTCGTAAGCGCTTTCGTAACGGCTTCGTGAATCTAGTCCCTGGTAATTTGGATTGCTATATTTTACACTCCTCGTCGATAGTTTAGTTGGCTTACGTGTGTTTAGTTATGTCTCTCTATGCCAGAGAGACAAGGCTTACAGGCACATGGCGCCTTACCTTGAGGTTACCTTGAGGTGCTTCCGGGGCTTAGCGTCTCCGCGGCCCGGTCGTCGACCAGGCCGGTGGCGCCAGTGCTTCATTAATTAATTGTTTTCTTTTACTCAATAATAATGAATTTAACGCCCGCCAAGACTGATGGTGTCGAGGGCCACATATTCTCCCAATATGTTTATATGATTATAAACATCATATATTTCATTTATTTCTCTTACAATAAAGCCTTGTTTTAAGCATATTTAAAATATCCTCATTTCATATTTTAACTTTATATATATATATATATATATATATATATATATATATATATATATATATATATATATATATATATATATATATATATATATATATATATATATATATATATATATTTATTTATTTATTAGTACACCACAACTGCTTCGTGACTGCGTGTAATGAATATGAACATTTGGGACGCATGCTGTAGTCAGGAGAGAAGCGAAATGCATAGTGCTGGGAATCTGGGACTGAAGAACGCATAACGCGACGAACATATCATACCCGAGTACCTTAACCACGGGGTTTAGTTTAATTTATTCCATTACGGCGACTTATTATCAGGGAGTAGATGTGGCGTGGGCTGCCTGCAGGGGAGGTGGGGGGGGGGGGTAATAGGAGGCTTTGTTGCGTATTACCTGTTGACTGTACCAGGGAGCTGCTCCCTGGCTGCTGGTTTTCATGCACTGGCCTCGTCTGCTGATTTACTGCACTATCACTGGTTTTTGTCTCTCTCTCTGACCCCCCATGTACTCTCTCTCTCTCTCTCTCTATCTCTCTCTCTCTCTCTCTCTCTCTCTCTCTCTCTCTCTCTCTCATTTGTGATATCATTTGTATGAAATATTTTTCTTTTATGTAATTTAACCATGCATATTCTTACTACTTTGATATTTTTAATTTCATTAAAATTTCTTCATAATACTTTCAATCAAATGTGTGCTTGTTTTTCCCCTTTTTTTATTCCCAAATTCTCTTTACAGTATCAGGTTCTAAATATATCTGTTTCTGATAGGCTAATTTTTTTTTTTTTTTTTTTTTTTTTTTTTTTTTTTTTTTTTTTTTTTTTTTTTTTTTTTTTTTTTTTTTTTTTTTTTTGAGATATATAGAAGAGTTGTTACATTCTTGTACAGCCACTAGTACGCGTAGCGTTTCAGGCAGGAATTATTAAATTATTATTAATCGTTATCATATGCCCCGTTTCTTTAAGTACCTGTAATTTCCATAATGGTTTCTCCCATTAAATGGTTTTCTTTGAATTGGGGGTTGTTGTTGTTTAAGATTCAGCTACTGGGAACAAAAAGTTGCAAGTAGCACTGGCTATGGTGAGCCCGTAGTGGACGTGCCTGGCACAGGAGCGGGGCTGTAACTGATGAATTGATCAGTTTGCTAAGTACTTAAAGTGGCATCGGAGTGCATTAGCTTATGATTTGGCTGATCTATTTCTAACCCCATTAAGTTCACATCCAGGAATAGTGACGATTGCAGTTACGTGTACAAGGAATAATTAATTAATAAACTTAGAAATGCTTAGCGATAATTCTCTTACGTCAAAAGCAGTTCGGAGAAAATTACATTTATTTAGCGAGCTTCATTACGACTAGATTTTAAATTCTTAATAAAATGGCGGAGTAGTCGTGACGCGACTGTCGGGGTGTACCGTGAGTCAAGCAGCTGTCGGGGTGTACCGTGAGTCAAGCAGCTGTCGGGGCGTCCCGTGAGTCAAGCAGCTGTCGGGGTGTCCCGTGAGTCAAGCAGCTGTCGGGGTGTACCGTGAGTCAAGCAGCTGTCGGGGTGTCCCGTGAGTCAAGCAGCTGTCGCGGTGTACCGTGAGTCAAGCAGCTGTCGGGGTGTACCGTGAGTCAAGCAGCTGTCGGGGTGTACCGTGAGTCAAGCAGCTGGCGGGGTGTACCGTGAGTCAAGCAGCTGTCGGGGTGTACCGTGAGTCAAGCAGCTGTCGGGGTGTACCGTGAGTCGAGCAGCTGTCGGGGTGTACCGTGAGTCAAGCAGCTGTCGGGGTGTACCGTGAGTCAAGCAGCTGTCGCGGTGTACCGTGAGTGAAATAGCTGTCGGGATGTCAGTATTATAACTTCAAAAATATCTCATAAATGCAGATGTTACATCCGCTGCCGGAAGACTGTCACCCACAAGATGCGTCAATGTGCTGACTGCTGTCACCCGGAGTAATGACTCCACCTGTACTAGGTGGCACTTCAGTTTTAAGTCAGCTGGAGAAATGACTCCACCTGTACTAACGGTGTGAGGCATTAACAGACGGAACATAATTACAACAATATTGTAATATTGTAACATAGATGATGTTGAAGAGAATAAGTCACGATAGCTTTGTGATCATTTGCAATAACGACAAATAATTAGTATAGTCACTATGATAATTTTGCGCTAAAACGTCCAGTGTTGTGGGCAGGATAATGCTACTTAGGGTTTCATCTCGTTAGGAAAAACTATTCATTCTGTTCACAAATGTAAAAATCATTTCATTATAATTTTAATAATTTTATACTTTTTTATTATTGTTATTGTTGATGTTTTAATATTTGTGTTATTATTGGCTGTTGAGTAATTACTGATTTTTTTTATCTAATATATTACATGATGATGATTATTTTATTATCGGTGTCATTGTTACTGATAAATGTGATATTGTTTAGTATTTTTATTATTAATGGGAATTATCGCTAGTTTTATTGTTATTATACTGTACTATTACTAGTATTTAGAAACTATTGTTTCTAAATACTATTGTTAATATAGTATTTATTGCTGTTACTTATTTGTACTCACTTCAGCCACCGGTATTATCCTTCCTCACACTTGTTTTGAAGGGGGGGGGGGGGGGGTGATGGGGATCGGGGAGGAGGGTAGTAAAGAAAATGGAGAGGCACTGTAAAGGAGAAAACTCCTGAATGGGAAATATAGTGTGAGTTATGGTCGGAGGCGGCCTGTCTGCCTTGCTGACATGATGAGTGTGTTTGGTAGCTAAACTACGCTCGCTTTCTCTCTGTCCTGTATGTCTCTGTCTATGAATACTGTGTAGCATTCACATATATATACATTCAGAGGCTTTTTGTACAAGTTTTCATGTTCTGTTTAAAGGAATATATTTTATTATTAATTGATTTTTAGGTATTTAAATATTTTTTGTATTACTACTTAAGAGTGGGGAGGGGTTTCTGATCAGGATTTCACCTAGGAATCAGGTATTGTGAGGCCGAGTTTTCATCCCGTAGATAAAAACCCAGCCCCCACAATACATAGCTACCACAGCTGGTGGTCCAAGAGCCATCAGGTGTGGGAATGGGGCGTCTCATCTTTGGGTAATCTTTCTAGCATTGGGTGTTCTAACATTACGCTGGTGTTCCACACCCTGATGGCCTGGTGCTGTAGTCTGATGTTTAGTGGTTGTGTGTTCAGGAGTTTGTGAGGCTTCTGAAGTGTCTGATCATATGGTGGACGGGGTTTTACTGCTTCTTCTTACCGCCTTATACAAAGGCTTTGTGGCTGAAGTGTTGGAATGTTTCACAGGCTGGGGAGGGGGGTGGAGGGCAGGCAGCCCCGGAGGGGGTGTGTGGGAGGCAGGCAGCCCCGGAGGGGGTGTGTGGGGGGCAGGCAGCCCCGGAGGGGGTGTGTGGGGGGCAGGCAGCCCCGGAGGGGGTGCGTGGGGGGCAGGCTGCCCCGGAGGGGGTGTTTGGAGAGCTATCAGTCCCCTTTTTTTTTTAGTAAAGAGGAAGGAGAGGCATTGGAGAGAAGGGGGCTATCAGCCCCACGACGGGGTGTATAGGGGGTAAACAGCCTTTCTTGGAGGGTGGGGGGTTGGGGGGAATGGAGAGCAGGCAGCCCCTAGGGGAGGTGGGAGGGGGTCTTGGAGAGCCTGCTACCCCCAGGGGTGTGTGTGGGGCTGGTGGTCGGGGGCCATAACTCAGGTGGCAGGCTTCCCCGTACGACTTGTCATACATCAAGCGCTGTTCTCACTCCGCGCTGTGTACTTCGGGCTGCCGTTTTGATTTTTTTTGATTGATGGCCGAGCTAATGCACCTGCACATGCGACTGTGATATTTATCTCTTTTTTTTTAATGTCCGATGTTGGTCTAATTGAGGTGCGAGATTGGAATATTTCTGGCTGGTTGGGTCATTATGTTTGAATATTTGAACGCTTTGGGGTAGGGAGGGAAAGGCAGTGATATATATATATATATATATATATATATATATATATATATATATATAATATATATATATATATATATATATATATATATATATATATATAACAATGTATAATCAGAGAGAGGGAGGAAAGAAATGGAAGGAGGGAGAGAGAGAGATTAGAAAGGAAGGAGTGGAAGGAGGATGGTGGAAAAATACATGTTTAAAGAGGAACTCGAGGAGAGAGAGAGAGAGAGAGAGAGAGAGAGAGAGAGAGAGAGAGAGAGAGAGAGAGAGAGAGAGAGAGAGAGAATGACAGGGAGACCGACAGACAAATACACAAAGACAGGAAAAACAGTTCATCCTTCATATAAAACTGGATTTTTATACAGTAAATACATCACTTACAATCCACTTATTAAGAATATAATATCACTTTGTAAATATTTGATCTACAATTCACTTATTCAGAATACGACAATTTCTCTTAACGAATGAGTAAGTCCTCTACAGTTGACGTCTGCAGACCGCGAGTGTATGCTGTGAGTAAGAAAATTACAGTTCACTTTTTAGAATACAGCAATTTACGCTGAATAGCTGCATGGCGAAGCTAACAAATAATTATATCGATTATATTATAATTATATTAATAGATCCCTATTACAAAGAGCGCCAAGTGCCTGAGCGCGATATTTGACAGCTACTTCACACTGGAGTTCTATACATAAAAGAAACCTTCAAGACATGATACACGAGAACTATGGATACTCTCGGAATTCTGTATCGTCGGTCATGAGGAACTGAAATATATTCACAGCTGGATTCATATAACATTATTCAGTCAGACTTGGTTATTTGTGTCAAATCTGACACTGAAGACCTTAAATCATTACAAACAATATTATTTTGTTTTTCAACCGGTATCTTCACGCAGCTAATTGCTGGAAAGCCATTTAGCTGAATTACTTTAAACCCAAAAGACTAAATTCCCTATATAAGAATGCACATTTACAACCGGGGAATTTGAATCCTCCAAGAAATAGATACCAAAGAACAAATTCACAAGGGCATGATGAAGATTTTGCTACATAGCCTTTCCGTCTTGGTGCCTTCTTTGATAATTACTTGATGAGGATTCGAACCTGCTTCCTTTAGATACTCTCTTACGCTTCGGGGTAAAAGCCGAGAGTGGAGCCACTTAGTGTTGAGTGGATATGACAGCTCCTGTTAGTCACCTCGTCAAACTTGTCCATGTCATCTTCACGGGACACCCAGACACACCACTGAAGCCGTCAGGTCCACACATCTGAAAATTAAGGTAGTGTACATTGGGTGTCTAATTTTCAGGCACGTTATTGTGGCCGACTCTCTGCAACTAATGAATGAATTGTCTTAAAACTGAAATATTACAATGACAAAAGTCTAATGATGATGCGTGAATAATGATGAATAAGTCTGCTGAATGAGGGTGACTTAATTGTCTTAAAACGGAGTCATCCAATTGTATAACAATAAGTATATAATGATGACAAGTAGACAATGATGCGTGTACAATGATGACAAGCATATAATGATGAATATCAAGTCAGCTGAAGGGATAAGTACATTGGTTACGATGATGTCCCATAATAAAAGCGTATCATAATATTTGTTCAAGAAATCTTGTCTTTGCATGCTACAATTGTTTGCAATATCTAACACTGGGACATATTGATTACAGCACGTAAGGTAATTTTCACGAGAAAGTGTTCCTCCAGAATGACTATATTCAACTTGGGAGGAATATGAGAACAAAATAAGAGCTGGAATATGAGGAAGGAATGAAGGATCAGTGCCCAATCACTTGGACCATCGGGGATTGAACGCAGACTCTGCAAGAAGTGAGGCCTTCGTTGTATCAAGTAGTGAAGGTTGAATGAGAAACATTAGATGATCTACTACATGGAATATGATATATTAAACATCATTCAACATCTTGGGCATCCTCCTATATACAGTATATCAAATCAAAACATTGGGGTAAATAATTCTGGTCCCCGACGGGTTTGTGAGGATATAAAACTCTCGAAATCATCCACAGGTAAAGAAACAGAATGAGGCATGTCAAATTGACGTCATTGGCGCTTGTTGGATCATAAAGTTGATTTTTGAGTAGTGAAGTTAATTTTTAAGCAGTGTTAAAACTGCTCTGTACCGTTCATAAATAAGCATTTGTTTATTAAATGTCTATAACATAACGAAACTAGGAGGGCAAATGGCCACAAGCATTTTGTACATACATCCTGGCCGCCTTGAAAGGCAGTCACAAGGAAAGAAACCTATTTAAATTGAGAATATCATTGGATATACAGTGCAGAAATTATACACATTGAGCTCTTTATATTACAGTAAAATTTAGTCATAATTTTTAATTTGTGATAGTGTCAACATTTCTCACACACACACTGAGTCGGTAGCCGAGCGGACAGCACGCTGGACACGTGATCCTGTGGTCCCGGGTTCGATCCCGGGCGCCGGCGAGAAATGATGGGCAGAGTTTCTTTCCCCCTATGCCCCTGTTACTTAGCAATAAATAGGTACCTGGGAGTTAGTCAACTGTCACGGGCTGCTTCCTGGTGTGTGTGATGTGGAAAAAAAATAGTAGTAGTAGTAGAAACAGTTAATTGACAGTTGAAAGGCGGGCCGAAAGAGCAGAGCTCAACCCCCGCAAGCGAATACCCACACACACACACACACACACACACATAGAGGGAAGTCATTTTCCGTTTCCTGGTTTATAATGGAATATGTTTCAATTTCAGGTGAGTCGGCGCTGCCAGGGTGGGATATCCCGCGGTAAGTTTCCTCGTGGTCAGGCAAGTCGTGAGGCTTGTGCCCGCGCCGATTAAAATTTAAATTAAAATAAGTTTATTGAGGGTAAAAAACACACAGAGGGATGAGGTAGCTCAAGCTATTCTCACCCCGTTGAGTACAACATGTAGTTGCACTAAAACAACCCGGGCGGACTCAAACAACCAGCCCCGTTCCTGTATCACTACGGGATCACCATAGTCCATGCTACTTGCAACTTTTTGTTCCGAGTTGCTGAATCTAAAGCAACATCAACAACAACAACAACGCATGACATTTGCGTCCACCACCAGCAAGGTACGTGACGCTTAGTTAGGACTTATTGATTTATTGACCGGCTGATCCAGGGGTTGGTTGATAGTTTATTGATTACCGTGACTATTTGGTCGATTAATTGGTTGGATTAATTGTTCCATTCAACGGTAGCTTGATTAATTGATTAGTGATATATTTATTGGTTTATTGAATGTAACGATTTACCGGAGAATTGATTAACAGGACATTGTAGCATGGCGCAGGTGCTGACACCGGCTAACACACCTAAGCCGGATTATCCGGCCCACGGCTGCCGGGGGCCGGATCCCCCGTTTACCGCGGCTCCTCTCATGTCATCATGTTTATATTAATATTTATAATAAAGCGGATAGTGATCATTATGATAATAACACTAACTATTATATTCCGGCCATCAACAGCAATTCAGACCCGTCATATCACCATCAACTACAATTCAGACCCATCATCCACCATCAACAACAATTCAGACCCATCATACCACCATCAACAACAATTCAGAACTAACATAATCCATCAGCAACAATTCAGACCCCTCATACCACCATCAACAACAATTCAGACCCCTCATACCACCATCAACAACAATTCAGACCCATCATACCACCATCAACAACAATTCTGAACTAACATAATCCATCAGCAACAATTCAGACCCCTCATACCACCACCACTCCATCACCATCACCACACCATCTTTACACAGCCACCATTACCATACCATCGCCACAATCACACAGCTACCACATTAACCACACCATATATATACATTAACCACACCATATATATACATTAACCACACCATATATATACATTAACCACACCATATATATAAACATGCCGTTCCCCGTCAATGAGCAGAAGGTTCAGAGAAAAACAATGGAATCGAAGACTAAGCTTCTAATACGCAGTGATTTCATTCACAGGAAAATTGATTGGGCAACACACGACCCTTATTTGTTGGGACGAAACATGGAGAACAAAGTTATGGGACACATTAGAGACAGACACCACATAAAGAGCAAGAAGAGAGGCCACATCGGCAAAGCTAATACATGAACAGACAAATGGCTGTTAGAGTTCAAATCCAATAAATGTAAAGTAATATAGATGGAAATAGAGAACAGAAGACCAGAAGGAATATACACCATAAGGAATTGAAAAATGAAAACAAGACACGTTAATATAATTTCATCTCCACCGAAACAGACTAACAGCTTACGGAAGGCTAGCACACATATCAACGCTGTTTAAAATCTAAACGATAATTTTTTTTTACGAAGTTTTACACATCCTGTGTCTGGCACGTCTTAAGACACGAGAAGAAACTAGAAGAAACAAAGGTTTGCAACTAGTTATGTCACAAATTAAGAGGTCTAAGCCACAGAGACCAAACACCTATTTAGAACAAATACGTAAATTACTCAGAGGAGCGTAAGATATTACTTGTACGCATTACGGCTGGTCGGCAAGTGGAAGGCACTGACAGAAGTGGAAGTCACCTACATAACAATTTCAAAAGCAAATGTGATTCAACAGTTAAGCGTAATTTAATTTGTTTAACGCATCAGGAACAAAACGTAAGTAGAAGGCCTATA
>NC_091199.1:12231425-12271425 GCF_040958095.1 Procambarus clarkii | reverse complement strand
TCCCTGACGTGATCAAGGCGTTCACGCGTCGGGTTACCTAATTTATACGTAATTACTCTGATGATAGTTAAATGTAATTATTATCCCGACACGTTTCCTGGCTCGAGTAATTGGGATATTAGTGTGTGTGTGGGGGGGGGGGCGCAGGGATGTTGTTCCAGCTTGTTTTTTAATTTTGATCATGGAAATCAGGGCTCAACCGTCGAGAAATTGGCTACATTGGGTGATTCGTGATGCGGTTGGTGGTAATATTAGTGATGTAAATTGAAACCAGTGTTGTGTGGTGGATGGTGAAATTGTGATGTTATGATTGGTGGAATTGGGATGTGATAATTGTGAAAATTTCAGCTAGGTTGGTGATGAAATTCGTACTGTTGGTGGTAAAATTGGTGATAAAGTTTGAGGTGATCCACTTTGTATTAAAATTGGTGATCCACTTTGTATTAAAATTGGTGATCCACTTTGTATTAAAATTTGTGATTTAGTTGGTGGTAAAATTGGAGTCCAATTTGTGGTAAGATTAGAGCCCATTTTGTTTTAAAAGTTGGTGATACAATTCGATAAATTGATGGTCCAGTGTGAGGTGAAATTGGTGATGCAGCTTGGTGGACGAATTGGTGTTGAAACTGATGTGACTGTGAAATGGAGGGTGCAGTTTGTGGTGGAAAAAAGTACTGAAATTGATGAAACTGGTGATGAGATACTTGGTGAAATTGATGAAGCAAACTTTTTAATTGATGATTCAGTTGTTAGTAGAAATAGTGATTGCAATTGTTAATTTTTTAATGTATTTACATGCAGTATTATAACATTGTAATTGGTGTTGAAATGAGCAGGATTGGTTGTAATATTGGTGTAACAATAGTGTAACAGATAGTGAAATGAATAGCAGAAATACATAACTCAATCCACACATGAATGAAATTTAAACGAAATGAAAATTACGACGTTTCGATCCGCCCAAGAAGGACCGAAACGTCGACATTTTTATTCCATACATGTGAGTGGAGGTACATATTTTCAGACACGTTATTGTGACTAGTGAAATAGTAGAGAACTGAACAATGAGGAAATACAATCCATGTCCCTTTCTTTACCTTGTTTCACCTCCCCTATTTCATGTGATGTAAACATGCAAATAATGTGGTTGGTTAGACCGAGAGGAAGTTATGGCTAGTCCTCTTGTGGTTGGATGTTGTAGGGGTGGAGGAGGAGGGGGCTAGGAGGGGAGGGGAACATGAATAAAGGAGGTGATGGGGGAGGGGAGATTATTACTGGGATACCGGCCGTCTTAACCAGTGGTCAGCCGCATGTCCGCATGGCTGATCCCCAGGGGGCGGGGCAGGTGTCATTCACTTGACATGTGGGCGGAGCTTTATTATGCTGGCCAATCAGTGAGCGCCAGCTTGACACCTAGGACGGACTTTGGCCGCCTTAACCAATCAACGCCCAGGCTTGAGTCTAGTAGGCGGGGAATATTGATGCCCCACCAATGAACAGGTGTAATGCTAAATTATGAGTATTTAGCTATAATTTTCGACCAATTAACGGCTTTCAGCTCGTCATGAGGGGAGAAGGTGAATTTTAAGTGTAAAAAATTAGCTGTATACGGTGGTTTGAACCTCACTCTTTATTATTATTATTATTATTATTATTATTATTATTATTATTATTATTATTATTATTATTTGCTGAGTTTGTTATGAGTTTCTTTTGCGTTTAACGTGTATGTGTGTGTACTCACCTAGTTGTGCTTGTGGGGGCTGAGCTCTGGCTCTTTGGTCCCGCCTCTCAACTGTCAATCAACTGATGGACAGATTCCTTAGCCTACTGGGCTTTATATACTATCACACTGTGTGTGTGTGTATGTGTGTGTGTGTGTGAAGAGAGATTCTAAACAAACGGTAGTTATAATGGCCTTGTTTATATTATTGTTATGATACTTTAGTTATGGCTACTGCTAATAGTATTGAAAATTCCACAAATAATAATGAATACGATAATAACGTTTTACTAAAACAATAGTAAACGTAATTCTAATTATTGTTACTAGCAGGTGTTATTAATCACCACACTGGACAGTTAGGGATCATCGCCTGTGTCTTGGGCGTTTCTCAATCTTCAATTTGCTGGCCAGAACGAGTTTTATTCGTAAGATTGTCATCATTAGCGCTCGGACTCCATTTTATGAATTCCTTGTGGTGGGGGGAGGGGGGGAGGGGATTACATACTGGGGTGTGATACTACACGAATGTTACCCGGACTCTTCTCTCTCTCTCTCTCTCTCTCTCTCTCTCTCTCTCTCTCTCTCTCTCTCTCTCTCTCTCTCTCTCTCTCTCTCTCTCTCTCTCTCTCTCTCTCTCTCCCTCCCTCCCTCCCTCCCTCTCTCTCTCTCTTTCTCTCTCTCTCTCTCTCTCTCTCTCTCTCTCTCTCTCTCTCTCTCTCTCTCTCTCTCTCTCTCTCTCTCTCTCTCTCTCTCTCTCTCTCTCTCTCTCTCTCTTTGTCTTTCTCTTTCTCTCTCCCCCCTCTCCCCATCTGGGACAAGAAATAGTAAATAAGGAAAAAGTCAAGAAATAGAAGGTAAATGGTTAAGGAAAAGGAAACAAGGGGTAAAGGTATGGGAACTGAACAAGGGAGATAAACGTGGGGAGTGGGAATAAATAGTAAATTGCAAAGGGATTGGAAACACGGGTAAAATGGGGATAAATGTGGAAGGGGAAGGGGGAGAGATGGGGAAGAAAGTGGAAGGGGAAGGGGTGAGGTAAGACGGGATTAGAAGAAAGAAACATCAGCGGTGTATTAGTGCGTGACGTTTATGGCTGCGGGGACACCTGCATTGTTGGTCAGGTAGTGACTGTGTGTGTGTGGGGGGGGGGGGGGGGGTGTGGGTGTGGGTGTGTGTGGTGTGTGTGTGTGTGTGTGTGGGGGGGGGGTGTGGGTGTGGGTGTGTGTGTGGGTGTGGGGGGGTGTGTGTGGGTGTGGGTGTGCGTATGCGTGTGTGTGTGTGTACTCACCTAGTTGTGTTTGCGGGGGTTGAGCTCTGGCTCTTAGGCCCCGCCTCTCAACCGTCAATTAACTGATGTACAGATTCCTGAGCCTACTGGGCTCTATCATATCTACATTTGAAACGGTGTATAGAGTCAGTCTCCACCACATCACTGCCTAATGCATTCGACTTGTTAACTACTGTGTGTGTATGTGTGTGTCTACTCACCTATTTGTGCCCGCTGGATCGAGCATTAGCTTTTGGACCCCGCCTTTCTAGCCGTCGGTTGTTTAAAGCAATGGCTCCTGTCCTATTCCCTTACTAATTCTACTTTTAAAAGGAAGAATAGAGTTTGCTTCCCTCAACCTGCTCCTTTAGTTCGTTCCATTTTCCCATTAAGCTGATACTAACTGAAAACTTTCTAACATCTCTATGGCTTATCCGAGTTTCAAGCTTCCACCCATGCCCTCTTGTTCTATTGGTATTAATGTGAACATTTCATATATATTTCACTCTGTCAATACCCCCCTAAGTATTTTGTACGTCTCTATCTCCTTTTTTCTAGCGCCGTCAGGTTAAGGTCTTTCAGACGCTCTTCATATCTTATCCCTTGCAATTCCGGGACGAGCCTAGTCGCAAACTTCTGAATCCTTTCAAAGTTCCCTTGTGGGTTTCATCAGGTGGGGTCTCTATGATGGGGGTGGCATATTCTAAGACTGGTTTCACGTAGGAAGTGTAACGCGCCCTAAATGCCTTCTTACTTAGGGTCTTGAATAATGTTCTAGCTTTTGCTAGTGTAGAATACAATGCTGATGTTATTTATGTGAGTCTCTCGAGTTAGTGTGTGTGTTACGTCCATTTCCAGGTCTCTCTAAGAGGTTTCATTTTGTCTGTTGTCATTGTCACCTGCTCCCATTTCCATAACCTTACACTGGCTTGTGTTGAACTCCAGTAGCCATTTCTCCGACCATCTCTGCAACTTGGGCAAATTCTTTTGGAAGATATTACAATCCTCATCTGTCATAATTTGTTTCATTAATATCGCGTCATGCGCAAACATCGACACATAAGACTCAACTCCTGTAGACATGTCATTAACGTATATTAGAAATAGAACTGGTCCCAGCACCGTTCCTTGAGATACTCCACTCGCTACTACTCGCCAGTCCGACTTCTCGCCTCTTCCTGTTACTCTCTGGCTGCCGGTAAGTAATTCCTTACCCATGTTAGGGCTTTTCCTCTTACTCCCGGCTGCCTCTCAAGTTTTTATAGTACTCTCCTGTGCAGTACTGTATCAAGGACTTTTGGGCAGTTCAGAAATATGCAATCAGCCCATCCTTCCCTCCATTTTTTTTTATACATGATTTCGCTTCCTTGAACCCCTGTTGATGTTTGTTTACAAACCTAATTCTCTCTAAGAATGATAGTGAATTAGGTTACATGCCTAATCCATATCTCTGGTAGTCTGGATGTGGACCTTTAATCTTTTAAGAGATTAAAAGTTATACAACCAGGATTCTACTGAAACCTCTGGAAGTCTGAAGGACTTGGAGAACTACTTCCAGACTTCCCAAGGTTTCAGTGGAATCCCGGTTATAACTTTATCGACATGGTGGTAGAGTGGTAAGGATTGGAGCTGACAGTGCCTTGGTCGCTGGTTCGAGTCACCTCAGAGCTCCAGTAGATTTTCTCATTATTATTATTATTATTATTATTATTATTATTATTATTATTATTATTATTATTATTATTATTATTATCATATACTTTTGTAGGAGATATTCGCTTATTTAGTTTTACATGCATCAATTAATGGTCATATAGTCTCTCTTCGAATATTTCACTATATCACTCTTTTATCTGGTCACTGTAATAGAATTCATGTGTCATGTGATAATTTAAGAGAGAGGTTGTGCTGTGTATGCGAGAACATGTTCCACCTGTGTGCGGCTACCTTGGCTGTATAGTCAGCCGTAACCCGAAAGCCGTATTATACCATTTTATCTGAGCGAGTGATAGCGGACTACTGTTATTACTGCTGTTTTACGAGGGAATTTTCGTCAATGTTATATATGATTTTCGTGTAATTTTAGCCACTTTTGATGTTGAAATCGGACGAATGTTTTTGAATAAATATTCCTACCGTAATTCCTAAAGCATTTTCTAAATTATATTCCCCCACTCGTAATCTGTAATTCTTGGCCTCTGGAATTTATGTCTGCGAGATATGTCCTCTTTTTAGTGTTCTATTTTGGCATAAAGTTAATAAATTCTCTGCTTACCGGACAATGCTAGTTAAGTGTTTTGTTTTTAAACAATATCACAGCATATTCAGATAAACTATATTTTCCCGGTAGTATAGGGCGAATATAAGAGGCCCGTTAACCCAATTTGTCAGATAAGAGAAGCCTTTAATATTAGGTCTAATTAAGTTAGGTATGACACGATGAAATATTCGGATAAAAAGATTAATGCTAAACCTGATAAAAAGGATCCTGTTTATAAGGTTTATTGGAGGGTTGCATTGTTTAAGTCGGATTAGAAGTGTTCTAAATAAAGATGTGATCCGGATAAGAGGCAGTTTTATACATTATATTGTCACTTATTGAAGCGTAGCATTAAGCATATCTTCTGGGTCAGAGTGCTGTGGGCTGGTGCATACTTCCCCACATAATAACATAATAATACACGAAACTGCCCACAGGATGAGTATGGGGTGCACAATAAATTAGCAGCCTCCGGCGGCAGTAATCAAAAGCCTCTTGGATCATACGAGGCAGCTCCTATTTATATTCATCCAAACTTTATATATATATATATATATATATATATATATATATATATATATATATATATATATATATATATATATATATATATATATATATATTATGTTTAAGCACATTTGAAACACTCCTGCGAATCACGTCTATTATATTACCTGATAATTTGTCCTATAAACTATATTTTCAAACCAGTGTTTACCCCTGGTCTTGCCTGAATCCAAACACTTGCCAGGCCGTTTCTAAATTATTAAGTTTTCTTTAACGTTCTCACGATTTGACAAACATCAAACTTCAAGTTGGTTTTCGTGTCCAGAAACATACGATGAGAAGCTTCTCTGACCCAGAAGATTGAGAAAGTCTTAATGCTACTCTTCAATAAGTAACAAAATATTCGCAAAACTGGTACTTATTCGAATCATTTCTTTAACTGAACACTTCTTATGAAGTGTTCATAAGGTATAAGGTAAGTGTTCATAAGGTTCTTATGAAGTGCTTATGAAGGTATAATGAAACATGCCCAACTTATCGAAGCCAATGATCCTTACTCCGGGGAAGCATCAACAGTGTTGAAACTCCGTTATTTTAATGGTCTATTGCGTCCAAATTTCATTGTTTTAAATATGAGAAAATGTTGCTGTGGTACACGTGGCCGGCCGGTCAGTGCAACCCTCCCTAGCACTGAAGCATCTCTTATGTGTACGCTATGGACTCCACGTGGATATTGAATGCCTTTTATGCAAATTTAAACATGATCTCTAATGAACTAATGAGCATCGACTTGGACAGCTAAGGGTTCTTTGTAGGTCGGGTATTTCAGAAAGGTACAAATTAGATGCTTGTGAAATCGCGAGAAAGTTTGAAAACCAGAAAGCAATCCTGTATACGGCATCGAGAAGGTTTCTTGTAGCTGTTGTTGAAGATTTTCACCAAGTAATCAGTCTCCGTTATGTGTTCATCGTTGAAATAAAGCATTCAAGCTTCTCACATAATGCGTCGCATTTTGTACCGAATCTAATCCGTTTAAATTTCGACGAACTAATACAAATCAAAGCACCGAAGTATTGACGTTTTCTATGCATCGACCTCGTCGGTTAGGTTGCTTGGGTTCGTATATTTCTGGTTAGGCAAAACTGTTGTATTTTGTACGGAGTGGCAAGCCGAGAGAACGGGCTAAATAAACATATGAGTATGTTCGTGAACATAGAAACTTATTTCAAAAAGTATATCCTCTCTCGAGGAGTATTTTAACATGTATATTAATCCGTGCAAATTAAATTTAAATCTAAACTAAACCTCATCTTACCAAACTAAACATCACGTAACTTTGTTCTGGAGAAATTCTCTAAAAGCAGCACTAAAAGCACTTGAGTAAAATGTTTAAACTGAATAACCAGGTACAATATTTGTCATACACTAAGACTCATTTTGCATCTTTAATATGTGGTGATAAGATGTTGCCTCAAGATGACCAGAAGGCAACACTCTCCTGGTTACTGGACTTTGCCGGTTACTGGACTTTCCTGGTTGCTGTCATCATTGTTTTGGCCTTAACTTTTTGAATGGTTTTTATTATTCAGTTTATCATACAGTTGTGGCACTACTCTCAGCTCAGTCGATTAAGGCAGTGTCTGGGATGCTCTCCGACGCAGGTTCGAATCCCCGTCACGGCCCTTGTGGATTTGCTCATTTTACAGTTGTGACAGTTCATTTATTGTGTTCTTAAAGTATGGTCTTCCGACATGATTACTTCTAGGTCTCTTTCGTTGCCTTTTTGTCTACAGTGTTGACTGTTTATATGGTTCGGGGATTGTCTTCAAGTTTACCATAGTGAAGGAGCTGGATTTTCCCTTCACGAACATAATTTTGTTTAGTGAGGTCTGTTGAAAGATCTGATTTACAACAGTTTGGAGGTTTGCTCCAAACTGTTTGTTTTCCCCTCTATATTTGGTTTTTGTTTGTTTATTTTTGGTTTTGTCTATATTTTTGGTTTGTTTTCTCCTCTATATTTTCTCCTCATAAAAATCCTTGTGTCATCTGTAAAGGAAGATATCGTACTATTTGTTTGTGATATGAACTGTGTTTTACTATTGCATGATGTACGACCAATTGTAACCTATCAGCACCTGCCTGTGTTTTAGTCAAGTTAAGGTAATTATCAGGAGAAAGATCTAGGCCTGAATGAATATTTATTACTTGGAAAATATACGAGAACAGACTAAGAGCTGGGATATGATGACGGACTAAGAGCTGGGATATGAGGCTGACTAAGAGCTGGGATATGATGACGGACTAAGAGCTGGGATATGAGGACGGACTAAGAGCTGGGATATGAGGACGGACTAAGAGCTGGGATATGAGGACGGACTAAGAGCTGGATATGATGACGGACTAAGAGCTGGGATATGAGGACGGACTAAGAGCTGGGATATGAGGCTGACTAAGAGCTGGGATATGATGACGGACTAAGAGCCTGGATATGAGGACGGACTAAGAGCTGGGATATGAGGACGGACTAAGAGCTGGGATATGAGGCTGACTAAGAGCTGGGATATGAGGACGGACTAAGAGCCTGGTATGAGGACGGACTAAGAGCCTGGATATGAGGACGGACTAAGAACTGGAATATGAGGACGGACTAAGAGCCTGCATATCAGGACGGACTAAGAGCCTGCATATCAGGACGGACTAAGAGCCTGCATATCAGGACGGACTAAGAGCCTGGATATGAAAACAAACTATAAAAGCTGGAATATGAGGGCGGAATTAGAGTACCCAATTAATAGTAACCGCAGGGGTCCCCCGCTGTCCCGGCAAGAGGTTAGGCCGCCACAGTAACTAATAGGCCTAATGGATGAATGTTATAGGCCTGGTAAAGTATAACATTCAAATCAAAATCTACACAGCCGTTCAGGCTCTAGGGCGCTGACCTACATAATGTTATTAGTGTATTATAAGTAATTTAAGTTATACAGATTATATGGACCGTGAAAAACCAAGTTAATTTAAAATTATGTAAATATTTGTCATTCTAGGTTCTGTATAAAGATTTACCAATATTGATGCTTTTTATTTTATATTGAGGCTATGTTATAAGTCTTGGATTAGAAGTGACTGGGTGCTGTTACTAGCGACCAATGGGTGCTGTAACTGATTACTGGAAGCAATTATAAGCGATAATGACGCATGGTTCGGCTAACGAGAACATCCACGATATGTGGAGAGCAGAGAGCGATATATTGATATAATATATAATGACTTTTTGCAATATATTGATATCTATCCTTGCACTCGAGCGCGTATATGAATCCAAAGTTGACACGCTAATTGTATGTGACTCCTTGTCATCCTTGACAGCCTTCAGCTCCCTAAGACATAACTGTGACGTGCTTGTCTCTGAAGCTAGACACAGATATGACGAAATAATCAATGATGGAGTCAGAGATTGTCTCCTGTGGATTCCTTCCAATGTTGGCCTCCAAATGCTTGATAGAACTGATGAGTTGGCCAAGACTTTTGCTCATGAAGAGGGAATTGATTACCATCTTGGACTGCCTTTGAGCAGTCTGAGGGCAGTAATATTCTGGTAACATCTACAAAATCTCGAAGATTTGAGGCAAAGTGAAATTTACACCAGTTGCTTTATCTATCATCATTCTATTATGCAAGAAGAGCCGCACGTCTATGGGTCATCCAATAAGGTTAGTAGATTTCTAGATATCACCACTGCTAGGCTTAGGCTCGGCTACAAATACCTCTGAGAGTTTGTAACATCTGCTGATGAAGATTTGACTAAATGTAAACTGTCAGCAGAACTATTTGCATACTTTGCGTCATTATATAATGAATGTAAAAATATCGCGGAATTCAGAGATAACACCATCAATGGTGTCCAAGAAATGTGTAGGTTCTTCATTCATAATGATGTGCTGCCGGGAATCTTAGCAAAGTATCCAAAATTTGCTCGCTGTCGGTGCAGCCTGCACATGACTAAAACTGCCGCCCAGTTGGGTGGGTGTGGAACACATGACTGTAAAACTACCGCCCAGTTGGGTGGGTGTGGAACACATGACTGTAAAGCTGCCGCCCAGTTGGGTGGGTGTGGAACACATGACTGTAAAGCTGCCGCCCAGTTGGGTGGGTGTGGAGCAAGACTAGTAACTGTCTGACTCACCAGAGATATAAAGTGCCTTCCTTGTATAATGACTGTTGAGCCTCTTGCTGAATCACTTGTGATATAAAAAGATTATTGATGTGTATATGTATTTGTGTAAATGATTGTATATATATATATATGCACATGTATATATAACATTAACAATTGTGTAACTAGCTTCACAAGATTGTTACTTGCATAGCTAAACGAACTATGGGGTTCAGTTCCTGAACCAATTATTAATATCTGCAATATATTGACACAATTGAGGTAAATTGGAACAATAACTTCACCTTGATACGATTACGACTTACTAATATTTTTGTTGAAGTGAAAAAGCATCACTGGTGGCCGTGTATGACCTCGTTGTTGCTACCTACACCAGAGACCTCGCTGTAGCGGCGCCAGAAAAAAATAGCATTACGGTAAAGTGAGGATGATCCTGTGTACTACACAGTTAGTTGGATGGTGTTATAGGAGATTAATGTTGTCACTGAAGGAAACTAAATGCTCGTATTCTATCCTAACACAGAAGAGACAGGAACGACAGGCTACAGGCTGGGTTAAATTGGACCGCAGGAACGACAGGCTACAGGCTAGGTTAAATTGGACCGCAGGAACTACAGACAGGGTTAAAATGGACGGCATGAACTACAGACAGGGTTAAAATGGACGGCATGAACTACAGACAGGGTTAAAATGGACGGCATGAACTACAGACAGGGTTAAAATGGACGGCATGAACTACAGACAGGGTTAAAATGGACGGCATGAACTACAGACAGGGTTAAAATGGACGGCATGAACTACAGACAGGGTTAAAATGGACGGCATGAACTACAGACAGGGTTAAAATGGACGGCATGAACTACAGACAGGGTTAAAATGGACGGCATGAACTACAGACAGGGTTAAAATGGACGACAGGAACTACAGACAGGGTTAAAAAGGACGGGTACTATGATGCTGTCCCTTTGTATATACGCAATATGTTGGTTCTCTGAGGATGGGAGCGTCCCGAACGACTGTGCTGATAGTTAACGACAAGCCTCACATTGTGAGGCTATAGCCCTGTGATTAACGATTGGTCCGGTAGTTAAGGACTGGCTTGCCAGCAACGACTGGTCAGGTAATTAATGTGTTGTCCTCTAATTAACGATACGCTCATTAGTTAACGACTGATAGTAAATGACTGGTCGGCGAATTAGCGGCTTGCCTGTTAACATCGACAGTTTGCGGCCGGTGAGGTAGTTCACTCCTAGTATGTTAATGACTTGTCCTGTAGTTATCGACGAGTTTTGTAGTAGTTATCTGCTGTTGTGGAAGCTGCGAGAGTTGTTATGATGTTGCAATGTCAAATGTTGCAATATTAGAACGAGGGGAGATCATCGACTTCTTGGTTACAGACGGACGAGTGGCTGGTTTACTTGTATTTCTTTTGGCTGGACCGTATTGTTGTTCGGTTATATATATATATATATATATATATATATATATATATATATATATATATATATATATATATATATATATATATATATATGTATATATATATATATATATATATATATATATATAATCAGTTCCTATTGGAGGCTTTTATCGAAAACCGGGCATTTCACATGTTTAGTCGGATTAAGTGATGTCGAGGTTTTATTTCGAATAAACTCCAATGCAGTGTTAAGTTAATATAATTTATAGGTTAGCTGTAAGGATGTTGCGTGTTAGTAGTCGGCTTATGGCCTGAATAAGCTAACATTTGATGCACGTTTTAGGTCACTTGGGTTATTTTAAGGCCGCTTCATGGCCAAATATATACGGTTGATGTTGTTAATCTGAGCCACCAGGATGGATACGAACACATCTCAATACGACTATTTGGTTACTTGCGTTATTCGAGAACGATTCAAGGCCGTATGAAAACAAAAAATCATGTTATGGCTCGTCTGCGTTGTCAGATCGGATGAGTTAACATTCCATGGGTTAGTATTCGGTTATTGGCGTTCTTACATTTGGGAATAAAAGGCAATTTTAATAATAATGGTTTGTATATTAAAGCTGTTATGTCGGATAAGCACACATTTAACACTTGAGTTCTGCTTACTCGACGACGTGTTAAACGGGTGTTTGTGGCTACGAAAGTAGAGTCCGCGGTTAGTTCGGATAAAAGCCCCGCTATGCATTGGTATTCGGTTACTGAGATCACAGTGTTGGTGATGTGGAATGGACTGGTGTCAGGCCAGATAAACGCTTCCTTGAGTATGTTTGGGGATGTGGGGTTGGGTGCAATACCGGATATAATATCGATATTCGTTGTGTTAGGAGGGTTGTGAGGCCGGATAAATGCTATCTTCTCTGTGAAGCGTAGTATGTGAGGTGTTATTCCGGATAAACGAGACACTGTATCTGTAAACAAATCCACAATGGCCGTGACGAGGATTCGAACCTACGTCCGAGAAGCCTCATCACGGCCCTTGTGGATTTGTTCATTGATGCATCACACTATTGTGATTTCTGTGTGTAGTGTATCTGTAGTGTAGAAGAATGGGAGGAAGTGGTGTTATGCCGGATAAGCGAGACCCCGGGTGTGTGATGGGAAAGAGTGGGAAAGGAGTTGGGGGGGGGGGGCGGTGCTATGCCGGATAAGCGAGACTCCGGGTGTGTGGTACAGGAAGAGGAAGGTGTTCGTTATTGCGCACCTTGCCGGTTCGCGCTTGACCACCTGGTAATGACAGATGCCGGGATGATTGACAGCCTCCACTTTGCTCGATTGATGACGCCATGAATGCCCTCAACCCTCAATTTTGTCATCAACTCCCACGGGCGTGTTGAGTGTGGGGGGGGGGGGGGGCTCAGGGCTGTCGGTGCTGTTGTTGTTGTTGTGTGTGTGTGTGTGTGTGTGTGTGTGTGTGTGTGTGTGTGTGTGTGTGTGTGTGTGTGGGTGTGTGTGTGTGTGTGTGTGTGTGTGTGTGTGTGTGTGTGTGGGTGTGGGTGTGTGTGTGTGTGTGTGTGTGTGTGTGTGTGGGTGTGGGTGTGGGTGTGTGTGTGTGTGTGTGTGGGTATGATAGCATATGGTAGTTACTGTTGTATAATGCATGGAGTATACTGAATCATGCTCATATGCATATAGAGTTGCAGATATACTTGTGTATATAATATTTATTGCAAGGTGTTTGCTTAATACCAGGCTCCTGTAGGCCAAAAGCTTATATATTTACATGGGTTTTAAAAAATGGAATTAAATTGGAATTGATGAAGATCCTTTGTTAGTCACTCGTCCTTTGCCGTGGGTGAGAGAGAGGGCGATTCTTGGATTGAAAAAAATGAACTGCAAAACGGAAAGTCATGAGAGAAATTTTGTTGTAAATTACTATAAGAAATATTCGATAAAACTGGACAGTATGAGAAATAATTAAATATATATTTAGGTTATTAGTGTAACTTCTACCACTGTCTTGGCCTAAAGTCTTTGTACTTGTTTTGACCTAAAACCTTATGTTTTCGTCTTGGCCTAAAGTCTTTGTACTTGTTTTGACCTAAAACCTTATGTTTACGTCTAGGCCTGAAACCTTTGTACTTGTTTTGACCTAAAACCTTATGTTTTCATCTTGGGCTAAAACCTTTGTACTTGTTTTGACCTAAAATCTCATGTTTACGTCTTGGCCTAAAACCTTTTATTTACGTGTTTACCTAAAATCTTATGCATGTATATGTCTTGGGCTAAAACTTATGGCTTACGTCTGGGTCTAAAACCTTATGGTTACGGCTTGGGGTAAAATGGTTGTGTGTACGTCTTCAGGAGGAAGGGTGGAGAAGGAGGATGAGGAAGATGAGGTCGAGGATGATGATGAGTACCCTCCCCGGTCCCCATATGTGAGGGGGGGGGGGAGGTCGCGGCGTCCCCGTGGTTGGCCGGCCTCGTGGAAGGACGCCGCCATCGACCGACAGAGACGGAAAAGGAAATAGCTTAATGCTGCTCTTCACTATGCTGGGGGTGGGGGGAAGGTGGGAGGGGGGGACGCAGGAATTAATGCTCGGTGAATCACACGAGGGCTCTCCGTGCTTGCATCTGCGGCGAGTTCACTCCAAGGTGTAACCAACCCCCACCTTGGCGTTATAATTATTATTTTATTATTACTTATTACGAAAACTTCCCCCATTTTAATAAGTACAAAAATGGTTTAAAGACATTAGTTGAAATTGGACGTAGACAATTTTTGTAAAATTATAATTATTTAGTATAATTGGTGTTTCAATCAAGGAGTTACCCCCACCTCCACCCCTTCCCCCCCCCCCCTCTTGCCCCTCCTATTCTGGTGTAATCACCTCCCTGATGAAGTCCCGTCTCTCGTCGCCCGAAAAGCAACGTAAAAACACTTCTGATCTCGTATAAACTACAGTTTTTTGAACTTCTAAGTACAAAACTGTACTTACAGTTTAGGTCTAATGTTGTAATATATATTGAGGACCGTTTGAATTGGATTATTGTTATTGGAATTATTGTTGTTATTGTGATTTGTTTTAATTTCTAGTCATTCTAGTTATTTTTTATATTCCATAGTCATTAGTGTGATTAAAAAGCTTGCAAGCTGAACTGCACTTTTTCTGTACAGTTAATCTGCAGCAATGTGGGGCATTCTTGTATTTAGACTGAATACTATTGTGTGTTCTTAACCGCACATTTGCAGAGTCTTTAATTGTTGAAGTGATAATATCGATTGGTCGCCAGACTGTTACTGAATTCCTTTTCATTATTTTGCGTATTTCAAGTGGTGACAGCGTCGAAACTGCTCTGTTAGTTTAAGGAGAACATCTATGTGGTAGATGGACTTGAGATATAGATGGACTATATCGACTTGAGAATGGTCCAGGACGGACCGAAACGTCGTCGTCCCTTCACCTTCTAGTGTGTGGTCTGGTCAACTTACTTTAGCCACGTTATTGTGACTCATCGCCTGCATCTATGTGGTAGCCACATATCGCACCTCTCTTTGGTAGTTAGTTCGTGGTGAAGTTCAAGTTCAAGTATGTTTATTGAGACAAGAAAGAAATACATCTCAAAGGGATAGAGTAGCTTAGGCTACTTCTACCCCCTAATTCTTGATGAAGGGACCTGCAGAGAAACCAAATGGGGGTATGCAGTTTTTTTTTAACCTTGTAGGATACACATAGATACACAAGGCCTCCTGGTCTTGGATACACACCTAGTGTTATGGGGTACACTTTTCTGTGTTGGAGAGTCTGGATATACGGTATTGGGTCAAGTACATTAACTTTGCTTCTCACTAGATGTGCTGCCCTATTTCCACATTGTTCTAACACCCAAAGCTAAGACTGGAGAGGCATCCCAAATTAGTGACGAGTACGCCATTTTAGATTTGATTTAGGAATTGTAGAGTGGCATACATCTCTAAGGATGTGTGTAAATCACTAAAATTAACACGTGATGAAAAATGTGACAGTGTCAGACCACGGAGGAAGAATTGAAACAGGAATTTCCTTAAGTACTTTCGTATATTAATATATCTTCAGAAGGAATGAGAAATCTCTAAGGAATCTCTTAGCATCTAGGTGGTGCACTGCCCTCCGTAACAAGATGGTTCCCTAGCTTATTTATTATTAATATTAATATTATTATTATTATTATTATTATTATTATTATTATTTATGGAGAGCGTTAAGCGAATTTATGATTACTGTTATGTGACTATGTTACCAGGACCTGTTGTGATAGGCGGGGGAAACCGGATACGG
The DNA here is from genome assembly GCF_040958095.1 of Procambarus clarkii. NCBI lineage: Eukaryota > Metazoa > Arthropoda > Malacostraca > Decapoda > Cambaridae > Procambarus > Procambarus clarkii. Next base: position 12,255,746 of record NC_091199.1, on the reverse strand, counting down.
GAGAATATTCGCTTCTGGCATTGTCGGATATACTTGTAATGGTTGTATAGATGTCCGTATCAGCGGATGCCGACTAACCGGAATGTGATAAGATTATATAATTATCAGGCAGCGGAGTGAGACGGTGTGGTTCCCTGTGTAAACAGGATTGCCGGATAAAATGACGCAGCTTTTCTAGAATTGTGAGAGAACCGAATGAAATGTCACTGTTGCTGCCGTTGCTCTGTTGCGACAACCGGGTATGGTGACACTGTCTTTACTGTAATAACCGGATTAGGTTACACTGTCGTTACTGCGTTACTGTAATGGCCGGATAAGGTGGCACTATCATTACTGCTATAGCCGAATAAGGTAACTGTCGTTACTGTAATAACCGAATTAGGCAAAAGTGTCATTACTGCAATAGCCGGTTGAGGTAACACTGCCGTTATTGTAAAAACCAGTAAGATGGCATTGTTGTTACTGTAATAGCCGGATATTTATCACTGTCTTTAATGTGATAGCCGGATAAGGTGACACCTGTCGTTACTGTAATAGCCGGATAAGGTGACGCAGTCGTTACTGGAATTGCCGGATAAGGTGACACTGTCGCTAATGAAGCTGTCTTGCTGGAAACCACATGAGACAAGAGCAAGTCAACCGGAGAACTGGTTGAGGCAGCGACTGGCACTGGCACTGATGAGTTGGGCCTGGCACTGAATATAGCGACTGTAGCGAAGATGGCACTCAACCACTCTTGTCACTGCTACCGCTGCCTTAATTCAGTGTTGGCACCGCTACGGTTACCTTCCTTCACTGCTATCGTAGCCTTCAGTGCTGTCACTGCTACCTCTGTTATCCTTCATTGCTGTCACTGCTACCTCTTGTTATCCTTCATTGCTGTCACTGCTACCTCTGTTATCCTTCATTGCTGTCACTGCTACCTCTGTTATCCTTCATTGCTGTCACTGCTACCTCTGTTATCCTTCATTGCTGTCACCGCCTTCGTTGTCTTCATTCACTGCTGCCATCCCCATTGCTTCTTTCCATTCCTGTTGTCACTGCCATCGTTGCTTTCCATTTGTATCACTGTTTTCATTACCTTCTTCACTGCTATCAATGCCTTCTTCACTGTTATCACTACCTTCTTCACTGTTATCAATGCCTTCTTCACTGTTATCATTACCTTCTTCACTGTTATCAATGCCTTCTTCACTGTTATCACTACCTTCTTCACTGTTATCAATGCCTTCTTCACTGTTATCACTACCTTCTTCACTGTTATCACTGCCTTCTTCACTGCTATCACTGCCTGCCTTCACTTTTCATCGCCATTGCTGCCTGCCTTCTCTGCTGTCACCGGCATCACTGTCTTCACTGCTTTCAATCCCACAGCTCCGACTTTCACAATTGTTTTGGACCAAGTTCCGCGGACAAAGGATTTACACCAACATTCATTGTCATGACACCCGGTGCGCCATGACAGCTGTCATTGTCATGCACCTAACCCGATGAGATCACCGCTCATGACACGGCGCATCCTGACACCTGTCAGTCATGCATCAAGGTGTCAATCATCAACACCTACGCTATATTCACTTGTGGGTGGCAGTCAGTCTCTCAGGGCCGATTGGTGTTTATTTATCATTCTCCATGTCGATATTGTTTACAACTTCAGTAATACTTCCATTCACAATATTACTCCCATTCATAATATTACTCCCATTCATAATATTACTCCCATTCTTAATATTACTCCCATTCATAATATTACTCCCATTCATAATATTACCTCCCACTCTTTATTAGTAGTCCCGCACCAATACCCAATATTATTTTGAGCCCTAACATTGGTTCCCGAACCATTCACACCATAGACACGTTGAATTAAAGGTCAACAGGTTCAATAAGGGTAGTAAAGAACTGGACCTCACTCCCCTGAAGACTCTGTAGGGTAGGTATACTGTTAGGCAAGCACCACAGCTCCAGAACCGCCACAGCACGAGAACCACCACAGCACCTGAACCACCACAGCTCCAGAACCACCACAGCACCAGAACCACCACAGCTCCAGAACCGCCACAGCACCAGAACCACCACAGCACCAGAACCACCACAGCACCAGACCCACCACAGCACCAGAATCACCACAGCACCAGACCCACCACAGCACCAGAACCACCACAGCACCAGACCCACCACAGCACCAGAATCACCACAGCTCCAGAACCACCACATCACCAGAACCACCACAGCACCAGACCCACCACAGCACCAGACCCACCACAGCACCAGAACCACCACAGCACCAGACCCACCACAGCACCAGAACCACCACAGCACCAGAACCACCACAGCACCAGAACCACCACAGCACCAGAACCACCACAGCACCAGACCCACCACAGGACCAGACCCACCACAGCACCAGAACCACCACAGCACCAGACCCACCACAGCACCAGAACCACCACAGCACCAGACCCACCACAGCACCAGAACCACCACAGCACCAGACCCACCACAGCACCAGAACCACCACAGCACCAGACCCACCACAGCACCAGACCCACCACAGCACCAGAACCACCACAGCACCAGAACCACCACAGCACCAGACCCACCACAGCACCAGAACCACCACAGCACCAGAACCACCACAGCACCAGAACCACCACAGCTCCAGAACCGCCACAGCACCAGAACCACCACAGCACCAGAACCGCCACAGCACCAGACCCACCACAGCACCAGAACCACCACAGCACCAGAACCACCACAGCACCAGAACCACCACAGCACCAGAACCACCACAGCACCAGACCCACCACAGCACCAGAACCACCACAGCACCAGAACCACCACAGCACCAGAACCACCACAGCACCAGAACCACCGCAGCACCAGAACCACCACAGCACCAGAACCACCACAGCATTAACAATCCTCGCCCCAAACAGTTACCATCCAACAAGTACAGCAATTAAAGCTGTTCGCAAATTCGTCAAACTTGATTTTATCCCGTTGGTCACAAAATGTTTAGGTGTTTTTTCCCGGGTTTTATAAGTCACGATGTTTTGGTGTTTTATAAGCATTCTGCGTGGGCATGAACCGGTGAAGCTTTTTGTTTTTTTTTCTTTAACGAGTGTGTTTGTGGATTTTTTTAAGAATGTTATATTTATGGTGTTGTGAAGGTTTCCATTTGTTTGTTTTTTGTTTTTATGTTCTGTAGAGAAACAGTTATATTTGTGGTTAATTATTTTATTATTTGATACTCTCGTGAAGGGCCTTGAGCATTGTTGTTATTATGTCTTTATGTTCGTGACACTTGTTTGTTGGCGTTATTTAGTGTATTTGTTAGGGGGGGACAGCTGAGTGGACAGCGCTTGTGATTCGTTGTCCTAAGGTTCCGGGTTCGATCCCCGGTGCAGGCGGAAACAAATGGACAGAGTTTCTTTCATCATGATGCTTCTGTTCACCTAGCAGTAAATAAGTACCTGGGAGTTAGACAGCTGCTACGAGCTGCTTCCTGGAGGTGTGTAACAAAAAGGAGGCCTGGTCGAGGACCGGGCCGCGGGGACACTAAACCCTGAAGTTATCTCAAGATAACCGCAAGAGTCTCGAAAAACTGTGAGGTTTAATTCACATCGCTTGTAGTCACCTAGTTGAGCTTGCGGGGGTTGAGCTCTAGCTCTTTGGTCCCGCATCACTGCCTTTTGTTTTGTGTGAGCCAAATTTTCTAAGTATGTTGGTGCTGGTCTTTTGCACACTGGCCATTCAAATGAGTAATGTTTAACATACGACAACAATGAGGAACATCTCACCATCAGTATGAATGTTCTGCAGATTCATACTGAATGTGTAATGATGATCAGTCCTATATTTATTTATCAATATTTTTTATTTCAGTTAATGATCCCGTTTGAAATCGGGATTAAACTAAGTGAAATCAAAGCAAAATAATTTCTGACTTTCTGATTTTCAAAATTCTGATCCCTCCCTCAGTTGATAGGCTTTAAGCCCAAACCCAGAAAAAATTAATTAGTTTGGCTTATGGACCTCGATATTACCCTATAGATTTCATCTAATGCAAGATTAGCTTATTTTATTTACTTTGTATTACGCCCCAATAACACCTACTCTTCGGGGGCTTCGTCGGATAATATATATATATATATATATATATATATATATATATATATATATATATATATATATATATATATATATATATATATATATATTATATATATATATATGCGAACAAGCCTGAATGGTCCCCAGGACAATATGCAACTGAAAACTCACACCCCAGAAGTGACTCGAACCCATACTCCCAGGAGCCACGCAACTGGTATGTACAAGACGCCTTAATCCACTTGACCATCACGTTATATATATATATATATATATATATATATATATATATATATATATATATATATATATATATATATATATATATATATATATATATATATATATATATATATATATATATATATATATATATATATATATATATATGCACTTACAAATTTGTAAAGACAGTGGAAGCAATCCAGAGATTTAGTTCCGTTTTGTTTACGTAATATTTTTGGGTGGATGTCGCTGACGCCAACAAGAGCACTCTTGTGATTATATTTGGCGTGAAATGTTGTGCCAGCATTACCGTCAGCCTTAATGGGCCGGGATCTTACTGTGAAGCTCCGAGAGGTAAGGAACGACACCCTCTTCAAGTTATTATTGCCCCCCCTCCTCCTCCCCCTCCCCCGTCCTTCTCCGCCATCCCCCCCTCTTCTCTTCTTATTTCTTCTCATGCCCTTGTCTCTTCTTCTTTCTCCTAGTCCCCTTCTTCTCATCCTCCTCCTCTCTTCGTAATCCTTTTCTCTCCTTCCTCCCCTTCTCTCTTCTTCCTCCTCCTCCTCCTTCTCTCTGCTCCCTCCTCAATAATCCCTCCTCCTCTTCTCTGCTGTCTCCTTCTCTTCACTTCTTCCTTCCTCTCTTCTTACTTCTCCTCCTTCCCCTTTCTTCCTACCCCTTTCTTCGTACTTCTCTAATCTTCCTCTTCCTCTCTCTCTCTCCTTCCTCCTTCTCCCCCTACCTTCTTCTTTCTCCTACTTCTCTCTCCTTTTCCTGCTTTCTCTTCGTGAATATCTTTATTATTTTTTCTTCTATTTTTGCTGCTTGATCTTCTTATCAGTTCTCTTCTCCTTTCTCATTACTGTTTTTTACGCTTCCTCTCATTATTCTTTTCCATATTTATTTTCTTTCTCTTTTCCTGCCTCTTCACCGTCTCTTTCCTCTGGGTCTCGCCACCCTTTATTTTCATCTTTTTGTTGTTCCTTCCCATTTGTCATCACGAATTTCCTTCCTACTTTCCATTCTATTTTCCCATTATTGTATTATCATCATTATCACCTTTTCACATAACATTTATCTTATTATTTCCTTAGCATTTTCTGAATTTTGTTATTCTCTTGCTTCTTTTTCCTCATTTTTGTTTTGGTTTAACTGTTCTTTGTCTTCTCTATTCTGCTTCCACTTCGAGTTTAGTTCCTCATTTTTCTTATTTCATTGTCTTATATTATTACTAGAGTAGGTACCCGGCTGCTCCCGGGTCTTCCTCCCTCTTTTACCTCTTTTTTTCCTCCTTATTCCCCCCTCACCCCCTCCTCCTTTCTCACCTTTTCATCTCAACATTGTTATTCATAAACACGAGGTTTGGCGAGTGGAATAACGATCATTTGGCCAGTGTTGATGAGGACGGGTTGTGATGAGGACGGGTTGGGATGAGGACGGGTTGTGATGAGGACGGGTTGTGATGAGGACGGGTTGGGATGAGGACGGGTTGGGATGAGGACGGGTTGGGATGAGGACGGGTTGTGATGAGGACGGGTTGTGATGAGGACGGGTTGGGATGAGGACGGGTTGTGATGAGGACGGGTTGTGATGAGGACGGGTTGTGATGAGGACGGGTTGTGATGAGGACGGGTTGGGATGAGGACGGGTTGGGATGAGGACGGGTTGTGATGAGGACGGGTTGTGATGAGGACGGGTTGTGATGAGGACGGGTTGTGATGAGGACGGGTTGTGATGAGGACGAGTTGTGATGAGGACGGGTTGGGATGAGGACGGGTTGTGATGAGGACGGGTTGTGATGAGGACGGGTTGTGATGAGGACGGGTTGGGATGAGGACGGGTTGTGATGAGGACGGGTTGTGATGAGGACGGGTTGGGATGAGGACGGGTTGTGATTGAGGACGGGTTGGGATGAGGACGGGTTGGGATGAGGACGGGTTGGGATGAGGACGGGTTGGGATGAGGACGGGTTGTGATGAGGACGGGTTGTGATGAGGACGGGTTGGGATGAGGACGGGTTGGGATGAGGACGGGTTGTGATGAGGACGGGTTGTGATGAGGACGGGTTGTGATGAGGACGGGTTGGGATGAGGACGGGTTGTGATGAGGACGGGTTGGGATGAGGACGGGTTGTGATGAGGACGGGTTGGGATGAGGACGGGTTGTGATGAGGACGGGTTGTGATGAGGACGGGTTGGGATGAGGACGGGTTGTGATGAGGACGGGTTGTGATGAGGACGGGTTGTGATGAGGACGGGTTGGGATAAGGACGGGTTGTGATGAGGACGGGTTGGGATGAAGACGGGTTGTTATAAGATCGGATTGTAAATCGTAGACAAGACTGTTCGTCAATGCTCGTTTTCTGATGATCAAAACCGTGTATCATTATGATAGGCTGTGTTAGGTCAGGTTAGGTAAGGTTAAATTAGGTTAGGTAATATTAAATTAGGTTAGGTTAAGTCAAGTCAGTTTTAAAAACCGTTGTCGCCCCGTGTTGAGTGACATGCGGCGCGCATCACGACTTACCACACTGTAAATCACAAGAATGTTAACTCCGCAGGAAAGTTAAACTAAAACGCCCGAGATACAACGAGGCTCCTCGGCGGGATATACGAAACCGGGGCAGGATTCATCAATCATTTAAATGCCCACATACGAAGCATGTACATCTTTCCTCAATCACGGCAGCTCAGTTTTCATTTATTAAACAATTTGGGCTTCGAAGCGCTACAAGGTTGTCTATAACAAATATTACCCTGGGTTGTGAAGTTTCAAAGTTCGTTAACTGTTTAATAAATACACACTAAGCCGCCATGATCGAGGAAGGATGTACAGGTTTCGTAAGTAGATACTTCAATACTTTGATGAATCCTGCTCCTGGACCTCATTTTCTCAATAGACCTCAATAGAGTTGTAGAAGGTTGGAACAAGCTAAACGAGAAGGCTGCGGACGTCTAAACCATAAGTAGTTTCAAAGAAGTATTTGACAAATATTATTGGGAAGATACCACGAAAGTAACACACAACACACACACACACACACACACACACACACACACACACACACACACACACACACACACACACACACACACACACACACACACACACACACACACACACAAATTCACTTTCGCAAACAGAGTGGTAAACGGTTGGAACAAGTTAAGTGAGAAGGTGGTGGAGGCCAAGACGGTCAGTAGTTTCAAAGCGTTATATGACAGAGTGTTGGGAAGACGGGACACCACGAGCGTAGCTCTCATCCTGTAACTTCACTAAGGTAATTACACTTAGGTAATTACACACACACACACACACACACACACACACACACACACACACACACACACACACACACACACACACACATGATGTATGACGACAACATATGATGACAACATATGATGGAGTATGATGACAACAACAAAGCATGTATTGATGAACTGCAGAAGGCAGCAACACTAGCCCACAGAATGAGAGCGAAGCTGCTGATCATGGGGGACCTAAATCATGGAGAGATAAATTGGGAATCAAGGAATCCCCATGGAGGGGATGAAACGTGGGGAGCAAAATTAGTAGATGTTATAGACAGGAATTTCCTGACACAACATGTGAAGGAAGACACAAGGGAAAGAGGAGGAGATGCACCGAGCCTATTAGACCTGATTTTCACCCAGAACGTAGAAGATATCGAGAATTTAGAGCATGAAATACCTCTAGGGGCCAGTGACCATTGTGTCCTAGTCTTTGACTACATGATGGAATTCAAAATTATGACCATGGGACAAGAGATCTGGGAAAGGAGAGCTGACTACAGGAAAGGGGACTATATGAGGATAAGGGACTATCTGGGTGAAGTGCAGTGGGAGGAAGAAATTAGAGGAAAAACAGTCCAAGATATGATGGACCTAGTCATACAGAAATGCCAGGAGGCCGAAGAGAGATTTATACCAACGGTAAAGGGAAAAAATAAGAAGGAATATAATAACCCATGGTTTAATAGACAGTGTCAGGAAGCAAAAATGGCCAGCAGGCGGGAGTGGAGGAAGTACAGAAGACAAAGAACAGAGGACAACAGAAGCAGATACAACAGAGCTAGGAACGATTACATTAACATAAGACGAACATCGGAAAGGGACTATGAGAACGATATTGCAATCAAAGCGAAAAAACAACCTAAGTTACTACACAGTCATATAAGAAGAAAAATGTCGGTGAACGACCAAGTGACAAGACTAAGGAAGACAGAGGGGGCATATACTGAAAGTGACAAGGAAATCTGCGAGGCACTGAATGCCAGTTTCCATGGAGTGTTCACTACCGAGCCTGAGCAGCTCCCATTGTTGGAAGGGGTTACCCTAGATGAAAGACTATCAGATATAGAGGTGACAGCAGAGGAGGTAATGAAACAGTTGACAACTCTAGATGCAACTAAAGCAGTTGGACCAGACAAAGTATCACCGTGGATACTAAAAGAAGCAGCACAGGCCCTCAGCGTGCCTCTGGCAATGATCTTTAATGAGTCACTTATGTCAGGAGAATTGCCCAGTTGCTGGAAGAAGGCAAATGTCGTGCCGATCTTCAAGAAAGGAGATAGGGAGGAGGCACTTAACTACAGACCTGTATCACTGACAAGCATCCCCTGTAAAATACTGGAAAGAATAATTAGGCTACGACTGGTTGCACACCTGGAGAACATTAGGTTTGTGAACAAACATCAACATGGGTTCTGGACAGGGAAATCGTGCCTAACAAACCTTCTGGAATTCTATGATAAAATAACGAGGATAAGACAGGACAGAGATGGTTGGGCAGACTGCATATTTCTGGACTGCCAAAAAGCCTTTGATACAGTACCGCACATGAGACTGCTGTTCAAGCTCGAGAGGCAGGCGGGGGTGGGGGGAAAGGTCCTAGAATGGATAAGGAACTACCTAACAGGAAGGAGCCAAAGAGTTACGGTAAGGGGCGAGAAGTCGGACTGGCGAACAGTAACAAGTGGAGTACCACAAGGATCGGTGCTGGGACCAATTCTATTTCTTGTGTATGTTAACGACATGTTTACAGGCGTAGAGTCCTACATGTCGATGTTTGCGGATGATGCAAAGTTGATGAGAAGAGTTGTGACAGATGAGGATTGCAGGATCCTCCAAGAGGACCTGAACAGATTGCAGAGATGGTCAGAGAAATGGCTACTAGAATTCAACACGAGCAAATGTAAAGTTATGGAAATGGGACTAGGAGATAGGAGACCAAAGGGACAGTACACAATGAAGGGGAACAGCCTACCTGTAACGACGCGTGAAAGAGACCTGGGGGTGGACGTAACACCTAATCTATCTCCTGAGGCACATATTAATAGGATAACGACAGCAGCGTACTCTACACTGGCAAAAGTTAGAACATCATTCAGAAACCTAAGTAAGGAGGCATTTAGGGCGCTTTACACTGCCTACGTAAGGCCAGTCTTAGAGTATGCCGCCTCATCATGGAGTCCCCATCTGAAGAAGCATATAATGAAACTGGAAAAGGTTCAGAGGTTTGCAACGAGACTCGTCCCAGAGCTACGAGGGATGGGGTATGAAGAGCGCCTGAGGGAACTGTGCCTTACGACACTAGAAAGAAGAAGGGAGAGGGGGGACATGATAGGAACGTATAAGATACTCAGAGGAATTGACAGAGTGGACATAGACGAAATGTTCACACGGAATAGTAACAGAACGAGAGGACATGGATGGAAGCTTGAAACTCAGATGAGTCACAGAGATGTAAGGAAGTTTTCTTTTAGCGTGAGAGTAGTGGGGAAATGGAATGCACTTCAGGAACAGGTTGTGGAAGCAAATACTATTCATAATTTTAAAACCAGGTATGATAGGGAAATGGGACAGGAGTCATTGCTGTAAACAACCGATGCTCGAAAGGCGGGATCCAAGAGTCAATGCTCGATCCTGCAAGCACATATAGGTGAGTACATATAGGTGAGTACACACCCACACACACACACACACACACACACACACACACACACACACACACACACACACACACACACACACACACACACACACACTCACTAATCAAAAGTATTAAGAATCAATAACAACAAACACTACAAACCGCGTGACTTTAGAAGGTTTAATTAATTTTGTTTTAACTGACGCATGTTCATACAATATAACCTGCAGCAAAGTCAAGGCGATGGATTACTTTGGTTCAAACAGTCTTCTTATTACGCACAAACACTTTCAATTTAACACATGTCATATCATGAGAAAGAACTGACATGACACTCACGCGGGAGTCCATTAGAATCACAATTGTAGTTGGCTGTGATTGTCAGTCTCCACAGAGAAGCTGTTGCCTCACTTCTGGTCTCAAGAAGGCACAGTTATCTCGAAATCTCAAATACACTTATCTCTGTAATGGGTCACTTAATGACCCTGAATCACCCTGAAGCATGTTTGGGAACAGGGTTGTTGGGTTATGTAACAAATTACCTGTTAAGGTAATAGACATGGGATCGTTGGATGGTTTTAATCAGACACAAAGATGAATGAGTTACGCTGGCTATATAGGAGCTGCCACAAATGGGCCAATAGGTCTTCTGTACTTTCTTATCTCTTGGCATTTCTTAGTACAAGCTGCACCCTCTGGTGGCGTTACCCAGTCAGTTCCTCTCACCACATTTCACCGAGGACATCAACAGCACGCAGACATGCTACTGGTTAAACCTTTTTCTCATTAAACCTTCTAAAGTCACGCGGTTAGTAGTGTTTCTCCTATTGATTCTTAATGCTACTCCTGTCTCCCCTTTCACTCGTACCGTCTTACATGCTCTTATTCCACTACTCCTCCTGTCTCTTCAGTCGCTCCTACCGGTGCTGCTACTTTTCCCCTCCTGCTGCTGCTCCTGTGTCGGAGGAGTTTTGCCATGTAGCCCTCAGTTACAACAATATGTTACAGAGTTTTCTCTCGACGGAAAGAAAGGTTTTGGTGACTTATTGTGATAGTATATTTAAATGGGGGTGGTAACTTTTATTTTTTTACGACATAGCTGTCACGTGCTTGTGTGTGTGTTTTAGCTAGTTTGTTAGTGGTGCCTACAGGATCGAGTTGTTAGCTCTTGGACCCCGCCTTTCTAACCGTTGTTTGTCTAATGTACTGACCCGCCTGACCTATTTTTCCTCTTATCATATCCACTACATATATAATCTCTAATACAAATTCAAATGCCCAGGATGCAGCCCGTAGCATCTAACTTCCAGGTCCTATTTTACTGCAAGGTGAATAGGTGCATCACATATATATATATATATATATATATATATATATATATATATATATATATATATATATATATATATATATATATATATATATATATATATATATATATATATATATATATATATTATATATATATATTATATATATATATAATATATATATATATATATATTCTGTGCGATATATTTGTAGAATATAATTTACAACATTTATTTTGCTTTTGGGCAAATGATGACAGTTTATATAATTTATGTTTTAATCCTCCCCCCCCCCTCTCTCCCCGCCTCAGTCTACTGTCTTATATAACATTTTATCTCTTCCCCCTTTCCTCTTTCTCACTCTTCGCTCCTTTCCTCTTATTTCCCTTTCCTTTCCTTCACATTTTCTTAAATTTTTCACTACGACGTGCCACCGCCACCTACCACAATCGCCACCTACCACAACACTTATTACCACAACCCCCTCGTCCGTACTTTGCCCTCCCTCCCTTACTCTCTGCGTCCCTCCCTCTCTCTTTCTGCGTCCCTCCCTCTCTCTCTCTGCGTCCCTCCCTCTCTCTCTCTGCGTCCCTCTCTCTCTACGTCCCTCCCTCTCTATCTGCGTCCCTCCCTCTCTCTCTCTCTACGTCCTTCCCTCACTCTCTCTGCGTCCCTCCCTCTCTCTCTCTACGTCCTTCCCTCACTTTCTCTGCGTTCCTCCATCACTCTCTGCGTCCCTCCCTCTCTCTGCGTCCCTCCCTCTCTGCGTCCCTCCATCACTCTCTGCGTCCCTCCCTCTCTCTGCGTCCCTCCCTCTCTCTCTCTGCGTCCCTCCATCACTCTCTGCGTCCCTCCCTCTCTCTGCGTCCCTCCCTCTCTCTCTCTGCGTCCCTCCCTCTCTCTGCGTCCCTCCCTCTCTCTCTCTGCGTCCCTCCCTTCTTCCCTCACTCTCTCCGTCCGTTTTTGCAGAGTCGGCGAGCGGAGAAAGATGTTCCCTCCTTCCCTCCCTCTCATCACTTCTACATTTCCACACCACTTTTCTTCCCCTGCCCATTCCCTCCCCATTATTTTTCCATATCCTTGGTCGTATCTCCTTCTTCCCTATCCACTAGTTTTCTTCCCACCACTCTCCCCCACATTCATCCTTTCCCCCATGCAACTTTCCTCAGCACCTTTCCCATCCCTCTACGAGGTCTATGCTGCGGTGCCTCCCCCTCCTCCCCCCATCCCTAACACTTCTAGCCGACCATCCCCACTAGCCTCTGCCCACGGGTAGCATATACCCCCAGTCTTCCCCGCCACCCTTTCCTTTCTTCCCTGCCACTGATTCCTTTCTTCCCTGCCACTGATTCCTTTCTTCCCTGCTACCCCCCCCCCTTCCATTCTTCCCTTCCGCTGTTTCCTCTCTTCCCACGTTAACCTTCCTTACTATCCTCCCTCTCACAAGCTGTTCTGTCCCTCTTTCCTTTCCTTTGGTCTCCCCTCTATTCTATATCTTGTCTCCTGTTCCGCTGTTGTTAATATCACCTCGTGTCCATTATCTTCCCATCCTCACCATTTGTGGGAAGCATGTGTAGCTTGCAATTGTATTCTTGCGTAAGTAACTACCTTGAGGTTACTTTGAGATGATTTCTGGGCTCAGCGACCCCGCGGCCCGGTCGTCGACCAGGCCTCCTCGTTGCTGGAGTGGTCAACCAGGCTGTTGGACGCGGCTACTACGTGCAGTTGTCTGCTGACAAACGCTAGTTTAGCACGGCTAGATGTGCTCCCTGATCCATTATATATATTGACTGTGTGAAAACGATGTCAGTGAGGATGACGGGGGCGATGGGAGGAATATTATTGAATAGCAAAACACTGCCTGGCCGGCAACAACATGAATTATAACTCACTCGGAGTTACTACCTTGTAACACGGGGTACTCACAATTCCCCTCAATTAACAAAAAATTGTAATTTTATCTAAATCTAAATATATTAATGTTATTCTTCTTTTTGGATTCTCTTTTCTCTCTCTCTCTCTCTCTCTCTCTCTCTCTCTCTCTCTCTCTCTCTCTCTCTCTCTCTCTCTCTCTCTCTCTCTCATATTCTCTACACCCATTTATATTTAGTTCCCCCCCCCTCTCTCTTTACTACCTTCCCTTCTTTCCTCTCCGGTCGTTATTCGTTACTCCTCCCCACCTACTTTTCTTATCACTGTTTTCCCTTTCCTCCTTTTCCTATATCCTACCCTGCTCCTAATTTCCTCCCTCTTTTCTTCCCCGCCAAACACACGACGAAACTACCACGTTGTTACAACGTTAAAATAAGTTTTAATACCGCCTAACAACTTGTAGTAACCAATATAGCAAGTTGTAACAACGCTCCAGTACGTCATAAAGACGTTATAACAAGATGTAACCACTTTATTACAGGTTGTAACAAGCGGAAAATATTGGACTTAGGGAAAATAGAGGAAAATGTTGTGTGTTTGCAGGGGACTTCTTCCCTCTTTCCCAACGCCTCATCCCTCCCTCCACCCCTACCCCCAGCACCCCACCCTCCCTCCATCCCTCCCTCCCTCCACCCCTACCCTCAGCACCCCACCTACCTTCCCTCCCTCCCTCTCTGCCTCCTAGACTGAGTGTGGGGCCCCTAATGTGTGTTTTGCATGGTACCTGTGATTTGGGCAGGCCTATGCACCCACCATTCCTCAAGCTGGGTTTTTTTTTTTTTTTTTTTTTACTGATGGAGCTCTTTTGTGGTGGGGTTAATAATGGAGCAGGTGCGGCTGACAGGAGCTTTGTCTGTCTGAGTGTGTGTGTGTGTGTCTCTGGCTCACTTACTGACTGTGTGTCTAGCTCTCATACTGTCTGTGTCTGGCTCACTTACTGACTGTGTGTCTAGCTCACTTAGTGTGTGTGTGTCTGTGTCTGGATCACTTACTGACTGTGTGTCTAGCTCACTTAGTGTGTGTGTGTCTGTGTCTGGATCACTTACTGACTGTGTCTAGCTCACTTAGTGTGTGTGTGTCTGTGTCTGGATCACTTACTGACTGTGTGTCTCTGGCTCACTTACTGACTGTGTGTCTCTGGCTCACTTACTGTGTGTCTAGCTCTTATACTGTCTGTGTCTGGCTCACTTAGTGTTTGTGTCTGGCTCACTTACTGACTGTGTGTCTAGCTCTTATACTGTCTGTGTCTGGTTCACTTAGTGTGTGTGTGTGTCTGGGTCACTTACTGACTATGTTTCTGGCTCATTTAGTGACTGTGTCTGGCTCACTTACTGACTGTGTGTCTAGCTCTCATACTGTCTGTGTCTGGTTCACTTAGTGTGTGTGTCTCTGGCTCACTTAGTGTGTCTGTGTCTGGGTCACTTAGTGTGTGTGTGTCTGGCTCACTTAGTGACTGTGTCTCTGGCTCACTTAGTGACTATGTCTCTGGCTCACTTAGTGACTGTGTCTCTGGCTCACTTAGTGACTGTGTGTGCCTGGCTCACTTAGTGACTGTGTGTGTGTGTCTGGCTCACTTAGTGACTGTGTCTCTGGCTCACTTAGTGACTGTCTCTGGCTCACTTAGTGACTATGTCTCTGGCTCACTTAGTGACTGTGTCTCTGGCTCACTTAGTGACTGTCTCTGGCTCACTTAGTGACTGTCTCTGGCTCACTTAGTGACTGTCTCTGGCTCACTTAGTGACTATGTCTCTGGCTCACTTAGTGACTGTGTCTCTGGCTCACTTAGTGACTGTGTGTGTCTGGCTCACTTAGTGACTGTGTGTGTGTCTGGCTCACTTAGTGACTGTGTGTGTGTCTGGCTCACTTAGTGACTGTATCTGGCTCTCTGTTGCTGACTATGTGTCTGGCTCCTATTGACTCTGTATTGGGTTCTCTTACTGTGTCTTTGGCTATCTTACTATGTCTGGCTTTCTTACTGAGTCCGTGTCTGATTCTGTTCCTTATTGCTTGACTGTAGCTGTTCCAATAACCTGTCTGTCTTCACGTGTGCTCTATGGCACTCCTCGTTCATCCATGGTATACCTTGAGGTATACCTTGTGGCACTCTTCTCCCGGCGGGTAACGTTCTCACTTTCGTTGTGTCGTGTTAAAGCTCTTTGTGTCATCAAGTTACTGTTTTATTAAGTAATTTATTTAAATTGATGACACTCATAAGATATAGCGAATCCAGAAAACTTAAACTGTAGTGAGCGATATATATATATATAAATATATATTTATATATTTATATATATATATATATATATATATATATATATATATATATATATATAAATATATATAATATGTGTGGATATATCATATGGTACAATGAGGCTACTATACAATGCATTGTACAGTAATACCACATACTGAACAGTACAGTAATGCCACATTCCATTATCAACTCGAAATATGTGCACTGGACCATTATAAAAAGCATAACCCATTACCATGTCTAAGACCTTTAGCAAGTCCTGGGTCATTATTAAATCCCGTGACATTATCAGGTCCTGGGCCATTACAAAGTCTTGGACCATTATCGAGTCCTGGGTCATTATCAAGTCCCGGACCATTATCAAGTCCCGGACCATTATCAAGTCCCGGACCATTATCAGGTCCTGGACCATTATCAAGTCCCGGACCATTATCAAGTCCCGGGCCATTATCAAGTCCCGGACCATTATCAAGTTAGGGTGAGATAATGGTGAAGGGCAGACAGAAGAGTGGTCCCCGTCTTGGTCGCCAGGGTGCAGGTTGGGTCTGTCTGTCCCGTCCACTTTACTGCTACTTCCGCTCATCACAACTACGTGTCTTATCGCCGTTCTTTTTCACTAATACGCAAATTACAAATGAATCGCCCCATTTACCTAAATAATAAATCTTAAAAAAAATGGTGAGCAAAATGGAATATATAAATAAATATAAAATAATGGCCGGGTGAGGGTGGTCCTGGGAACATTAGCGGAGGGAAAACACATAAACTCGCCCCGCCAAGGTCCCAACACTGTATTTTGTACCAGGCCGGCCAACATTATGGTGTTTGGCTCTGTCTGTCTCTCTCTCTCTCTCTGTCTCTCTCTCTCTCTCTCTCTCTCTCTCTCTCTCTCTCTCTCTCTGTCTGTCTCTCTCTCTCTGTCTGTCTCTCTCTCTCTGTCTGTCTCTCTCTCTCTGTCTGTCTCTCTCTCTCTGTCTGTCTCTCTCTCTCTCTCTCTCTCTCTCTCTCTCTCTCTCTCTCTCTCTCTCTCTCTCTCTCTCTCTCTCTCTCTCTCTCTCTCTCTCTCTCTCTCTCTCTCTCTCTCTCTCTGTCTCTCTCTCTCTCTCTCTCTCTCTCTCTCTCTCTCTCTCTCTCTCTCTCTCTCTCTCTCTCTCTCTCTCTCTCTCTCTCTCTCTCTCTCTCTCTCTCTCACCCACGTTTAGTGCTAGCCCCAATAGCATTGCCGTCAACACTAACCATTCGTCATGGTGTTTATTAATATTTGTACACCATCAAATGATCAACTTGGGGTCTCACTCCTGTTTGTTAACTCGCTGCTGTGTTAGGTTTCACTCTAACGCTCCTCGTAGACCAGTTGTGAACGAGCCGCGGTAAACTTAGCGACGACGTTCGATTCAATACAAATGGCAGTTAATCTTAGCTAATGCGATTTGTTAATGGGGGTTAATTTAACGTCATTAGTTGTTATTCTGTGTGATAATCAGGTAAGGTATTGTCACCCATTTGTTCGAGACAGTTAATTGGGCATAACGCTGATGTTATTTGTCTCTCGAGTGATTAGACGTTGCCACAAACGGTTAAGGTGTTATGATGGTTATGTTCGTTACTAACTTTGCAGTTGACGTTACTTAACGTCAACTGCTAAGCGATTATTTAACACTGGTCCAATCTTCGACGCAGTACGCGCTAGAAGCCGGAAATTTGGAGCAGCTGGTAGACCTGGGTCTGGAAGGGAAGGGAACTATCAGGGGGAAAGCGCCAAGCGATTACGACTATATAGCACTGGGAAGGGGTCAGGATAAGGATTTGGGGATGGGACTGGGGGCGGGGGGGGGGGAGGAATGGTACCTAACCACTTGGACTGTCGGGTATTGAACGCTGACCTGCATGAGGCGAGATCGTCGCTCTACCGTCCAGCCCAAGTGGTTATCTGGATCTGGAACGGAGATCGTACAGACAGCAATTAAGATTCTTCCTCCTATGAAGAAACGCATAATACATTTACAAGCGTGTTGTGGTATGGTGTTTATTCGTGTCCAGCGGACCTTGCTCCGTGTCCTGACCTGCCTCCTGGTGGGCCCCAGCAACACTACCTGGAGGACTGGTGTTACTAAGGGCCCGGAGGACCCCTGCACTCCTCCTGGTGGCCCCCAGCAACACAACCTGGGCGACTGATGTTACTAAGGGCCCGGAGGACCCTTCTTATTATTATTAACATCTTTATTGACAAAATTAATTACAATTTTGCTTAATCTGAGGATTTCGATTGTCTTATTAAAGTGAGGATAATGCTGGTATTCACTGTCATGCAGGACAGAGGGTCATACATAAGACAATAGGTCTAAACTGTAGGCGGAAGTACATATATCATGGTTACAATCAATGTTTTAATCACTCTTCTCTGTCTCGACCAAAGTGTTGCTTTGAATATCCTTCCTATTGGTGGCGGCAGCAACACAGCTGTGGGGTTGAGTTGCCATGGAAGAGAAACTAAAACAATCAAATCAAATCAATCGAATTGTCAGTTTCTGAAGCGTGATTGACTCCCAAAAGGCTGCATAAGGCGCCGTGTATGTCTTGAGTTATGCCCCCACACCCTTACCTTGAGGTGCTTCCGGGGCTTAGCATCCCCGCGGCCCGGTTCGTCGACCAGGCCTCCAAAGCACCCTGTGCTCACCTTCCACACCATGGGCGTGCTCCCACACCAAGGGGTAATCCCCCTCACATTATGTGCTCTCCCCCACACCGTGGGCTCTCCCCCACACCGTGGGCTCTCCCCCACACCGTGTACTCTCCCCCACACCGTGTGCTCTCCCCCACACCGTGGGCTCTCCCCCACACCGTGGGCTCTCCCCCACACCAGGGCCTCGCCCTCTACACTATGGCCTCGCCCCCACGCCGTGGACTCGTCCCCACAGCAACCCAGCTTGCGGTAATTGTGGCATAGTCTATGAGTAATGTTAAGCTGGTCAATAAATACATATTAAGGGACGAGATATAAATTAACGCCGGTGACAGAGCATGATAATTCTGTTTAATTTAAATGTGTAATCGGCGATTGAGCGGTGTTAGTATGCATGCATTCGTGCCCACCTAGTGGAGCTTGCAGGGTCGAGCATCTGCGCTTAAGCCCCGCCTTTCCACCATCATTAGTTCAACGTAGTGACTCTCTTTAACTTTTTCTTATCATATTTACATTGGTATCGAACTGGCTTCGACAACTTCTTCATCTAATCCGTTACACTTATTGTCGATCCCGAGACTGAAAAGTTATTTCTGACATCCCTATGGCTTATCTGTGTTTCCAGTTTCCAATGATGTCCTCTCGTTCCACTGCTCCTTAATTTGAACATGGGGTTCTTTGTTCAAATTGTCATTGGTTCTATCTTTGTCAATCCCACTTATTATTTTGTACGTCGTTTTCATGTCTGCCCTATTCCTTCTTTCTTCCAGTGTATTGAGGTTTAGTTTCCTCCGTCTTTCTCCTTAGCTCAGGAACGAGTCTTGTTGCATATTTTGGGAATTTTCTAGTATTGTTTTGTGCTTCTCTAGGTAGGGGTTCCATCCTGGGACAGCATATTCAATAATGCCTCACAAATGATGCGCACCGCGCCCGGAGGGGATCTTAGTCGAAGTTGGTGAAGGATAACCGGATGTTTGCCAGTATGGCAGCTGCGGCCCTCGTTATTGTGGTGATGTGCGCCTCTGGTGGTGGCTCTCATGTTATATCCACTCCTAAGTCTTTTTCTTTTTCAGAAGTTGGAAGTTTCATTCCCTTCATCCTGTACTGTATATGAGGTCGTCTTGCTCTAACTCCTGTCCTCATAACCTTTCATTTGCCTTAGCACTTGGGCTGGACGGTAGAGCTACGGCCTCGCTTCATGCAGGTCGGCGTTCAATCCCCGACTGTCCAAGTGGTTGGGCACCATTCCTTCCTCCCGTCCCATCCCAAATCCTTATCCTGACATTTTCCAAGTGCTATATAGTCGTAATGGCTTGGCGTTTTTCCCTAATAATTCCTTCCTTCCTTGTCAGGGTTAAAGTCTAGTAGTCATCCTTCAGACCATCTTTGGAGATTGTCAAGGTCATCGTGTAAGGGTTTGCAGTCCTCCTCAGTTCTGATTCGCCTCATTAGCTTAGCATCTTATGTCGTCTCTGGTGTTACTCAGTCTTTCTTCTGGTAGCACCTGCTCCCTTAGAACTGGGGACAATTCTGAGTTGATCTTAAAAATTTCCTGGAAGCTTTTATTGAGTTCTTCACACACACTTCCTTATCGTTCTTTGTATAGCCTCTTCCTCTTTTGCATAGCCTGATCACTTGTTCATTTCCCTGACGTCTGCCTTCTTATGTAGCTATATAGTAGCTTACGCTGATCCTTGGCTTTGAATGCTATATCATTCTCTTACTGCTTCTCTGTTGCTTCCTTTATTTTCCCAAGCTCTTTTTACCTCTCCTTTTGGCCTCAAAGCATTATGTATTATACCGTGAGCAATTTTTTCTCTTCGCTCTTTTATCCTTTAGTGGCGGCGTAAATCGTCTTTCAACTTCGCTGCATTGTCTAGTCATGAAGTCCATCATGCCTTGTGTCTTGTCTTTTAGTTCTAATTCTTATGGTATTCCCTAAACATTTTCTTATCATCTGGTATATGTCTGTGTGTGAGAGAAAGAGAGAGGGAAATATATGTAGCAGACATGATAGAGAAAAAGAGGTCGGGAGTCAGTATTAGACAACCGATGGTTAGAAAGACGAGGTCCATAAGTTAACAGCTCGATCCTGTGTGTTTGTGTGTAGCCCGTCCTCCAAAAATGGGTATGTAAATGTATCAGCCCCATAAGTGCAATTATGTACTATGTATGACAGTCAGGAATTGTACTTATTTACACTTAGTATTAAATCGTATTATCAAAAATTTTGTGAATATTTGAGTTTGCCTGAAAAAGCTGAGTAGAAAACCACGACCTAACCTAACCGTCTTAGTTTTTGAAGATAAGCATTTTATTGCTTCTTAATTACAATTACTACTTAACCTAACCTAACCTATAGTGATATTACAGTTTTATAAAACAAATAAAACAAAACTAAAATATTTAAATAAATTGTAAAGTAACTCACGATATTTTCAAATTTTGTATAAAATCTCTATTGTTTAATACAATTGAAAAAGAAATTCCTGATATTTAAAACTTTTGTATAGCGTACTGAACTTTAAAATTTCATCCTAAAATTCTGAGTGTCTTAACAGAAAACGAGGAGAATTAAATGGGCAGGTAAATGTAACAGCCCCATACGTGCAATTATGTACTATGCATGACAGTCAGGAAATGTACTTATTACACTTAGTATTAAAGCGTACTGTCAATTCGGAGGATGGGTTTGTGTGTATAGAGAGGGGGGGGGGGGAGTGTTTTGCGCTTGTTTGGGGTGAGAAAATGCCATTGTTACTCAAATGAGTCTTTCCAGGAAGAATGAGCAGTGTTAAAAGGAATCACTTAATATCTAGGGGCCTGATTCACGAAAGCACTTACGCAAACACTTACGAACCTGTACATCTTTTCTCAATCTTTGGCGGCTTTGTTTACAATTATTAAACAGTTAATGAGTTCCGAAGCACCAGGAGGCTGTTTACAACAATAACAACAGTTGATTGGGAAGTTTTCATGCTTGTAAACTGTTTAACAAATGTAACCAAAGCCGTCAAAGATTGAGGAAAGATGTACACGTTCGTAAGTACTTTCGTGAATCTGGCCCAAGGTTAGTATGAAGGTAAAGGCGTGGGTGAGTGTGACTATCGGGCACATTTAGTATGTTACTCTTGTTGTCACTCGACCCTCCGAGGAATCTTATCCTTGTGTTACTGAGGAACTTTGCTAGAGCAGTTGCTGCTCACACTGCAACTCCATTTCATTTACAAAACTCTGCAACTGTGGTTACAAAACCACAACACTCCGTTTACCTTGGAGAGAGACAGAGAGAGAGAGAGAGAGAGAGAGAGAGAGAGAGAGAGAGAGAGAGAGAGAGAGAGAGAGAGAGAGAGAGAGACAGAGACAGAGAGACAGAGAGACAGAGACAGAGAAACAGAGAAATACATATATCGCAGAAATTTGAAGCCAAACAAGGAATTGAGAAGGGAAAGAAAGGAATGATATTATATAAAAGAAGGCGAAGAAATGGAAGGGATAGGGGAAATATTGGTGAAATGAGATGAAGCGAAGAGTTTAGTAAAACTAAAAGGATTACGGGGAACAGAGGATGCGGGGAGACGAGGATGGAGAGTGAATGTCAGGTATAGGAAGAAACACTACACTGTAGGATGGAGAGCAAACGAGGGGAAAGAATTACAGAAAATTAGAAGAGAAGGTAGAATGAAAATTATCTAGTAGATAGGCCGCGGAAGGGAATGAAAGGGTGAAAATGAGGAAAGTTATGCTTCAGTGAAAGGAAAGGGAGAGAGAGAGGGGGGGAGGGAGAGGGAAGTGAGGGAAGTGAGGGAAGAGAGAACAAGAGGGCAGTAAACGAGGGGTTTGCATGGGCGACCTCCTCGCCACCAACACTCAACCTTTTTATATTTTTTCTTCTTCATTAGTGTTTGATTATGAAATTATTCTTATGGCCGGGGAGGTGACACTCACGAGCTGGGGAGAGGGAGAGGTGGGGGAGGAACACAGGGTGAGGGAGAGGGAGTCGTGAGGGAGAGAGAGAGAGAGAGAGAGAGAGAGAGAGAGAGAGAGAGAGAGAGAGAGAGAGAGTCGTGAGGGAGGGAGGGAGAGAGAGAGAGAGAGAGAGAGAGAGTCGTAAGAGAGAGAGAGAGTCGAGAGAGAGAGAGAGAGAGAGAGAGAGAGAGAGAGAGAGAGAGAGAGAGAGAGAGAGAGAGAGAGAGAGAGAGAGAGAGAGAGTCGTGAGGGAGGGAGGGAGGGAGAGAGAGAGAGAGAGAGAGAGAGGCGTGAGAGAGAGAGAGAGTCGTGAGGGAGGGAGAGAGAGAGAGAGAGAGAGAGAGAGAGAGAGAGAGAGAGAGAGAGAGAGAGAGAGAGAGAGAGAGAGAGAGAGAGAGAGAAGAGCGGTTGGTTACATTAAGTTTATTTAGTAACCAAAACTAGTTTAATAATATTTTCAACCAAAACCTACAAAATTCCAGATTAGTTTTAGGAGAACAGTACAGCCAATAGTTTGTTACAACCTTTCCATACAACTATTAACACATGATCATAAACTCTGGCTGAAAATTAAATAACAAGGAATGACTGAATAGTGTCTCAGATTGTCTTCCGGAATTGAGGATAAATTCTCAAAATCATTAGATAAAGAGTGTTGCAATAGGTTCCTATCCTCTTATAATCTTACTACCCGACAGCTCATTTCAATTTTCTAGTTCTGTTCGTTCTATTCCTTCCTCTCCTGTGTGTGGCATCAGGGGATATAAATGACAGGAAACGTGCAGTTTACGAGAATATATTTATATATTTGGTTTAAAGTCTTCAAATGTATAATTTGTTTGGAATTTATTATGGCATTTTTTTAAAAACAGAGGAACATGATAATGTATTAATTGATTTATTAATATTTCAAAATGTAATAAAATTCACAAATAAATATGGTAGAAAGCTGTTTTTTTTTCGTTTAGAATTCATGTAGATTCATGTATATATTTCGTAGGCTGTCTTGATAACTTTATAATGATTTATAAATTGATTCAGTAGTAGGTGTCTTGTGACGTTGACAATAGTTGTGGCGGACGCAACCTGTCCTCGTACAAAGAACGTCGCATTTCGACCGTATGCGTTACTTAAGGCCACACATTGTCGTACTTGAAAATGGTGGCGGCTGCCGATAGTGGCGTAAACGCGCAAGCCATAGATCGCTAAGAACTCTAAATGGCCCGACCAGGATTCGAACCCATGCCATTCAGGATCACCCCTAAACGTATACAGTACTTTGACCCCCCCGTCACCAGTGATAGGACTATCATTGGCTATTGGATAGGACTATCCAATCTATCTTGGATAGGAAAGTCCAATCTATCTTAGATAGGACTATCGTTTATATACATAAATATTTACAACTATTTTATTCCATAATTTCATTTCATGTTTGCGTATATACTGTGTACACATGCAATTCTTTATTCACGTGTGTGTATTTCTATATGTACATACAGGTCTGTATATATATGAACATTTGAGTATGTTCGCGCAAGTGTGCATATATTTAACTATACGTTGCATATGTGTGTATATGTGCAATGTTCACGTGTATTTATAAACTCGTGTAAACATGTATGGGAGTCAGATGTGGTACTTATAGAAATGTCGTCATCAATGTGGGAGGAAAGAGACAGGGGGGGAAGGGAGGCAAAGATAGATGACAAAGGGAGGGGAGATAAAGAATGGACAGAGAGAGAGAGAGGAAATGGAAACAAGTGAAGAAAATAGGGAGAGAAGAGGAATGAGGGAATGATTGTGGGGAAGATTGTGGGAGAAGGAAATGGGTAAGAATAGAGAAGAGGAGGATGGGGAGAATGGGAGAGAGG
>NC_091199.1:12177152-12230925 GCF_040958095.1 Procambarus clarkii | reverse complement strand
TCTCTCTCTCTCCTCTCTCTCTCTCTCTCTCTCTCTCTCTCTCTCTCTCTCTCTCTCTCTCTCTCTCTCTCTCTCTCTCTCCTCTCTCTCTCTCTCTCTCTCTCTCTCTCTCTCTCTCTCTCTCTCTCTCTCTCTCTCTCTCTCTCTCTCTCTCTCTCTCTCTCTCTCTCTCTCTCTCTCTCTCTCTCTCTCTCTCTCTCTCTCTCTCTCTCTCTCTCTCTCTCTCTCTCTCTCTCTCTCTCTCTCTCTCTCTCTCTCTCTCTCTCTCTCTCTCTCTCTCTCTCTCTCTCTCTCTCTCTCTCTCTCTCTCTCTCTCTCTCTCTCTCTCTCTCTCTCTCTCTCTCTCTCTCTCTCTCTCTCTCTCTCTCTCTCTCCTCTCTCTCTCTCTCTCTCTCTCTCTCTCTCTCTCTCTCTCTCTCTCTCTCTCTCTCTCTCTCTCTCTCTCTCCTCTCTCTCTCTCTCTCTCTCTCTCTCTCTCTCTCTCTCTCTCTCTCTCTCTCTCTCTCTCTCTCTCTCTCTCTCTCTCTCTCTCTCTCTCGCTCTCTCTCTCTCTCTCTCTCTCTCTCTCTCTCTCTCTCTCTCTCTCTCTCACTTTACTTTGATATGATACTTCCTGTATGTTCAGAGTGGTTCCATTGTATACAGAAATACTGTCTCAACCGTCATAATATGGCCGTTACTTACCGAGATTTATCTGGCACGTGCTTGTGGTGATGTTTTGCCTTTTTTTAATCTTGAAAAGTATTTTATGGACTTAGCATTTGGCTCCTAGCATGCTTTTGTTTTAACACAACGTCCAAGAACATTATAACAAATATAACAGTGTTGTCCCATGTCATTCTTGGTCTGGATCCTTCCATCCAAGATAACCTCAAGATATCTCTCACCCGATATCTCTCACCCAGTTATTTCCAATACTGTATTTGTCCAACCTGTTCTTACGACTTGAAAAAAGGTAACTTATTTCGTGCCATCTTAAGTATTCTTAAGACTTACGATGTTATTCTTAACATTGACCTTACCAGGCAGATTGGCCACAACTGCATTGCTAAAAGCAATTTGTGCGGTTGTGAGTCTATGGTGAAGAATGGGTTGTAAATGTTCCTCCAGTTCCTACACTTTGAACGACGTTCTTGTAAGGCAAATCCCGCCATACACACACCGAAACTACAACGTTGGTACAATGTTCGAACACGTTTTAACATCTCCTAACCAGTTATAACAACCAAAATAGCAAGTTGTAACAACGTTTTAATACGTCATAAACACGTTAAGCCAAGATGTAACAACTTTATTACAAGTTGTAACAAGCGGAAAATAGAGACAGTTTCGGTTTGTGTTTCCAGGAATGTACTGAAAGCTCAGTGGTATTAAGACCATCTCTGGCCGCCTGAAACCCATTTCTTCCAAAACATCTAAAGCGCCCTTAATTTTTTGTGGTAATGTATTAAACAAATCAACTCTATTTCATAGACAAAATTATATAAACAATTCGTCTCACGTGAACTGTTTATATGAAAATATCATAAATCGTCTCTTGTGGTAAAGTATTAAATACTATCTTGAGGCTCTGTTGGGTGGATTGGATAGGGGGATGGTATTGGGCATGATTGGACCTGTAGTGGCTCGGAGGTGGATAGAGAGGTTTAGGGTGGGTTGTTAGAGGAGAGTGGAGGTGGGTCTAGGAAGGATAGAATGAAGACGGGAGAGTGGGTGCAAGAGCGATGGAAACATAGGCTAGAAGGATGGGGGGGGGGGAGTGAAATCTAGGAAGCAGGAACAGTGGAATCCAGGCGCGGGATAGCGGGTTCCAGGCAAGGAATAGAGGGGTCCAGGCAGGGGATAGCGAGGTCCAGGCAAGGAATAGAGGGGTCCAGGCAGGGGATAGCGGGTTTCAGGCAAGGGATAGCGGGTTCCAGGCAGGGTATAACGGGTTCTAGGCAGGGGATAGCGGGTTCTAGGCAGGGGATAGCGAGGTCCAGGCAGAGGATAGAGAAGTCTAGGCAGGGAATAGCGGGGTCCAGGTGGGGGATAGCGGGGTCTCGGGAGTGTTTACCTCTGTGGACAAGCCAATTGGAAGAATGACTTAATGACTCCCAACAGCCCACCAACACTTCCTCCGAGCCATTACCAGCCGTGTTGTTATGTCATTATCTTCCCCCGGAGACATGTGTCATTCTAAGGCTCGTACATTCGTGGATGAATGGATAGGTGGTTGGATAGGTAACTGTTTGGGTGAGTACTGAGTAGGTTGAGGGTTGGATAGGTAGCTGTTTGGTGAGCAGGTTGGATAGGGGGATTGTCGGACGAAATAGAGGTTAAATGGTTGTTTGGATGGATATAATGATTTCTGATCGACTAATTGGCTGTCTGGACTGCTGATTAGAGAAATATTGCCGCCTGATTAGTAAACAGATATTTGCTTAATACTGTTACATTGTGTGTGTGTTGTTGCTTAATCTACGAATTTGCATACACTACGACTAATTCTTTTTACTACAGAAAGGAAATTGAAACACTTCGTATGGGCCTCGCATCAATCAATTATGATAATTCGTTCGAAATAAAAATGTGGGGCAGTTCTTGTAAGGGGATTCGAACCCGAGGAAATTAATTGCCGGTACTGCGGTCTACTGTGACGTCACTTCCCGTACAAATTGACGGGAACCTTGTGAGTGGCGGACGGCCATTTTATAAGTTGTCTCATGGTGAGTCCAGGTGTTTGTCACAGAGAGTCCAGGTGTCTGTCACTGAGAGTCCAGGTGTTTGTCACAGAGAGTCCAGGTGTTTGTCACTGAGAGTCCAGGTGTTTGTCACTGAGAGTCCAGGTGTTTGTCACAGAGAGTCCAGGTGTTTGTCACTGAGAGTCCAGGTGTTTGTCACTGAGAGTCCAGGTGTTTGTCACTGAGAGTCCAGGTGTTTGTCACAGAGAGTCCAGGTGTTTGTCACGGAGAGTCCAGGTGTTTGTCACTGAGAGTCCAGGTGTTTGTCACAGAGAGTCCAGGTGTCTGTCACTGAGAGTCCAGGTGTTTGTCACAGAGAGTCCAGGTGTTTGTCACAGAGAGTCCAGGTGTCTGTCACTGAGAGTCCAGGTGTTTGTCACAGAGAGTCCATGTGTTTGTCACGGAGAGTCCAGGTGTTTGTCACTGAGAGTCCAGGTGTTTGTCACAGAGAGTCCAGGTGTCTGTCACTGAGAGTCCAGGTGTTTGTCACGAAGAGTCCAGGTGTTTGTCACCGAGAGTCCGGGTGTTTGTCACTGAGAGTCCAGGTGTTTGTCACAGAGAGTCCAGGTGTTTGTCACGGAGAGTCCAGGTGTTTGTCACGGAGAGTCCAGGTGTTTGTCACGGAGAGTCCAGGTGTTTGTCACGGAGAGTCCAGGTGTTTGTCAACATCAGGGACTGTACCTGAGTCAAGGCTTGCTTACACCACTCATAATAGTACTTGTATCGCAGCTGTATCACACCTGTTCTAATACATTCATGCACTCTTGCCTCTTCCCGCACTTGTACCCGTAAACAATCCTGTCTGTATTCCTGTCTATTGCCTCGGAATACATTCCTTTTAAGGTTAGGGTCGTCAACTGTTGTGTAATAGACTACGGTCTATAGCAGTTTTTCTCAAGCTGGGTTTAGTGAGAACATTGTCAATGTATATTTTTTATGTTGACAGTTCTGGCAGATGTTTTGTGATTAGTAAATATATATTCTTGAGATTAATAAATATATTATATAATACTTATTATGCAAAGGTTCCTTGAGACATGACAATTATTTCAATGGGTCCTCAAGGGTAAAAAAGGTTGAGAAAATGCTGAGTTATATCTTCTAAACCATCACTTCTGTATTTGCCTGTCAATCACCTGAAAATATTGTTTACCTAAATCATCTTATATGTTTTCCCTGATTATTTTCCATGTTACAAGTCCAGAGGATTTGTTCTTGTCCTCATCGTTTCCCGTGTTGCAAGTTCCAGATATCTCAGATATCTATATAACTATATAGATATCTATATCTCATATGTTATTCCCAGGGGTACCACGTGGGCACGTTCATGTACATCACACAACACGATACACCAGTCATTTTCCTGTCACGTCTTCAAATACTGCTGGAAACGGTGCCCAGGATTCGAACCCAGGTCCTCTCGCTTGTGAAGCGAGTGTGCTAACCAGTACCTCATTCCTCTAGGATGAGCTCTGTTAGCTTACGCCAAACTTTGTAACGAATTAAATTGGATTACTCTTCCTATCTAGTCCAGCATCCAGTAAATGTGTTTAAATATCTCCAAAGCCAGATACCCGATTGTGATGAATCTTCATGTGTGGGTTGGTTAGTAGCCATGGATTAATTGTTCGGATTTTAGTAGGTGTTGGTCAAATGTCGATTGGCGTGATTCGAGGTGAAATTTTTAGTGGCGAAGAGGAGGAGGAGGAGGTCTGACAAGAGGATTTTATGTATTTCAGTTTTGTATGGTAAAACCATATTACATGTGTTTGTGTATAGAGCATTTGAAATGCACCACACACACACACACACACACACACACACACACACACACACACACACACACACACACACACACACACACACACACACACACACATACACACACACACACAAACCACACACACACAAACCACACACACACACACACACACACACACACACACACACACACACACACACACACACACACACACACACACACACACACACACACACACAAGTGACAAGACTAAGGAAGACAGAGGGGGCATATACTGAAAGTGACAAGGAAATCTGCGAGGCACTGAATGCCAGTTTCCATGGAGTGTTCACTACCGAGCCTGAGCAGCTCCCATTGTTGGAAGGGGTTACCCTAGATGAAAGACTATCAGATATAGAGGTGACAGCAGAGGAGGTAATGAAACAGTTGACAACTCTAGATGCAACTAAAGCAGTTGGACCAGACAAAGTATCACCGTGGATACTAAAAGAAGCAGCACAGGCCCTCAGCGTGCCTCTGGCAATGATCTTTAATGAGTCACTTATGTCAGGAGAATTGCCCAGTTGCTGGAAGAAGGCAAATGTCGTGCCGATCTTCAAGAAAGGAGATAGGGAGGAGGCACTTAACTACAGACCTGTATCACTGACAAGCATCCCCTGTAAAATACTGGAAAGAATAATTAGGCTGCGACTGGTTGCACACCTGGAGAACATTAGGTTTGTGAACAAACATCAACATGGGTTCTGGACAGGGAAATCGTGCCTAACAAACCTTCTGGAATTCTATGATAAAATAACGAGGATAAGACAGGACAGAGATGGTTGGGCAGACTGCATATTTCTGGACTGCCAAAAAGCCTTTGATACAGTACCGCACATGAGACTGCTGTTCAAGCTCGAGAGGCAGGCGGGGGTGGGGGGAAAGGTCCTAGAATGGATAAGGAACTACCTAACAGGAAGGAGCCAAAGAGTTACGGTAAGGGGCGAGAAGTCGGACTGGCGAACAGTAACAAGTGGAGTACCACAAGGATCGGTGCTGGGACCAATTCTATTTCTTGTATATGTTAACGACATGTTTACAGGCGTAGAGTCCTACATGTCGATGTTTGCGGATGATGCAAAGTTGATGAGAAGAGTTGTGACAGATGAGGATTGCAGGATCCTCCAAGAGGACCTGAACAGATTGCAGAGATGGTCAGAGAAATGGCTACTAGAATTCAACACGAGCAAATGTAAAGTTATGGAAATGGGACTAGGAGATAGGAGACCAAAGGGACAGTACACAATGAAGGGGAACAGCCTACCTGTAACGACGCGTGAAAGAGACCTGGGGGTGGACGTAACACCTAATCTATCTCCTGAGGCACATATTAATAGGATAACGACAGCAGCGTACTCTACACTGGCAAAAGTTAGAACATCATTCAGAAACCTAAGTAAGGAGGCATTTAGGGCGCTTTACACTGCCTACGTAAGGCCAGTCTTAGAGTATGCCGCCTCATCATGGAGTCCCCATCTGAAGAAGCATATAATGAAACTGGAAAAGGTTCAGAGGTTTGCAACGAGACTCGTCCCAGAGCTACGAGGGATGGGGTATGAAGAGCGCCTGAGGGAACTGTGCCTTACGACACTAGAAAGAAGAAGGGAGAGGGGGGACATGATAGGAACGTATAAGATACTCAGAGGAATTGACAGAGTGGACATAGACGAAATGTTCACACGGAATAGTAACAGAACGAGAGGACATGGATGGAAGCTTGAAACTCAGATGAGTCACAGAGATGTAAGGAAGTTTTCTTTTAGCGTGAGAGTAGTGGGGAAATGGAATGCACTTCAGGAACAGGTTGTGGAAGCAAATACTATTCATAATTTTAAAACCAGGTATGATAGGGAAATAGGACAGGAGTCATTGCTGTAAACAACCGATGCTCGAAAGGCGGGATCCAAGAGTCAATGCTCGATCCTGCAGACACAACTAGGTGAGTACACACACACACACACACAGAAGCCAAGTCCGTCCTTGGCTTCTACACTGAAGCCAAGGTACCTTCTACATACCTGCAAGCACATCTAAGTGAGTTCTTGTAGGTTAGTTCATGCACAAACCCATGTTAGTGTCATACGCGAAATTAATATGTGTACGAATAGCACGGGCACCTAGGGAAAAGAGTCCTTATATAAAAAAAACTATATACTACAAATTTGAGGCCCATTCTGGAGTATGCCGCCCTAGTTTGGAATCCACACATGAAGAACCCACACATGAAGAACCCACACATGAAGAACCCACACATGAAGAACCAACACATGAAGAACCAACACATGAAGAACCCACACATTAAGAACCAACACATGAAGAACCAACACATGAAGAACCAACACATGAAGAACCAACACATGAAGAACCCACACATGAAGAACCAACACATGAAGAACCAACACATGAAGAACCCACACATTAAGAACCCACACATGAAGAACCAACACATGAAGAACCCACACATGAAGAACCAACACATGAAGAACCCACACATGAAGAACCAACACATGAAGAACCAACACATGAAGAACCAACATATGAAGAACCCACACATGAAGAACCCACACATGAAGAACCAACACATGAAGAACCAACACATGAAGAACCAACACATGAAGAACCAACACATGAAGAACCCACACATGAAGAACCCACACAAGAGAACCCACACATGAAGAACCCACACATGAAGAACCCACACATGAAGAACCCACACATGTAGAACCCACACAAGAGAACCCACACATGAAGAACCCAACACATGAAGAACCCACACATGAAGAACCCACACATGAAGAACCCACACAAGAGAACCCACACATGAAGAACCCAACACATGAAGAACCCAACACATGAAGAACCCACACATGAAGAACCCAACACATGAAGAACCCAACACATGAAGAACCCAACACATGAAGAACCCACACATAAAGAACCCAACACATGAAGAATCCAACACATGAAGAATCCAACACATGAAGAACCCAACACATGAAGAACCCACACATGAAGAACCCAACACATGAAGAACCCAACACATGAAGAACCCACACATGAAGAACCCACACATGAAGAACCCAACACATGAAGAACCCAACACATGAAGAACCCAACACATGAAGAACCCACACATGAAGAACCCAACACATGAAGAACCCAACACATGAAGAACCCACACATGAAGAACCCCACACATGAAGAACCCACACATGAAGAACCCACACATGAAGAACCCACACATGAAGAACCCACACATGAAGAACCCACACATGAAGAACCCAACACATGAAGAACCCAACACATGAAGAACCCACACATGAAGAACCCACACATGAAGAACCCACACATGAAGAACCCACACATGAAGAACCCACACAAGAGAACCCACATGTAAAAAAACAAAGTCAAAAGATATGCAACGAGACCTGTACCTGGACAACTACAAACATCTGTTCTGGTACAAATTTGGTAAAATCATCTAAACACACCCGGGATTCTATTAAAACTATCTAGATTAACATCTAATATATAAAAACATTTTCTGACATCCAAACACATCTAAAATAATCTAGATCTAGATGTAAAACATCTAAATTAGCAACACTGTATGGGAGCTGAAACTGACTAGGTTTAAGGGAAAGATGGAAATAGTGGAGACCTGATAAACGACATATATTCTCAGGGAAAGGTGGAATAGTGGAGACATGATAAACGACATATATTCTCAGGGAAAGGTAGAAATAGTGGAGACATGATAAACGACATATATTCTCAGGGAAAGGTAGAAATAGTGGAGACCTGATAAACGACATATATTCTCAGGGAAAGGTAGAAATAGTGGAGACATGATAAACGACATATATTCTCAGGGAAAGGTAGAAATAGTGGAGACCTGATAAACGACATATATTCTCAGGGAAAGGTAGAAATAGTGGAGACCTGATAAACGACATATATTCTCAGGGAAAGGTAGGAATAGTGGAGACCTGATAAACGACATATATTCTCAGGGAAAGGTAGAAATAGTGGAGACCTGATAAACGACATATATTCTCAGGGAAAGGTAGAAATAGTGGAGACATGATAAACGACATATATTCTCAGGGAAAGGTAGAAATAGTGGAGACCTGATAAACGACATATATTCTCAGGGAAAGGTAGGAATAGTGGAGACCTGATAAACGACATATATTCTCAGGGAAAGGTGGAATAGTGGAGACCTGATAAACGACATATATTCTCAGGGAAAGGTAGGAATAGTGGAGACCTGATAAACGACATATATTCTCAGGGAAAGGTGGAAATAGTGGAGACTTGATAAACGACATATATTCTCAGGATAATTAATTATCGTGATTAAGAACAAGAGTATTGTGAATATGGAATGATCGAAATAGTAGAAATCAGTTTAGGTCGGGAGTCATTGCATTAGATGACCGACGGTTGAGAAGGCTGAGCCCAAGAGCTGCAACTCTGTTCTGCCGGTGCAAATGTACGGGTTGACGCCCACACACTCACTAACTCAGGTATCTACACATTCACAAAAACACGCACATACAAACGCACACATACATGTACCTATTTATAAAAAAGTATTCTCATCTCTTAAAAAAATATAGTATCGACCGGGGAACAATAATGAATTTTAATTAATTTTCCCTCATGCTCCCTCTCCCTGCCTCCCTCCCTCCCTCCGTCTCCCTCCCTCCCTCTCCCTGCCTCTCTCCCTCCTTCCCTCCCTCCCTCCCTCCCTCCCTGCCTCTCCCTGCCTCTCTCCCTCCCTCTCTCCCTCCCTCCCTCTCCCTCCCTCCCTCCCTCCCTCCCTCCCTCCCTCTCCCTGGTCCCTCATCCTCCCTCCTGATTGGTCACCCACCTCCCTCTTCTCTCTCTGGTGCTCCTATCTCTTCCTACCTTTCTCTCCCACGATCACCAACTCCTCCCTCACTGGCCCCCTCCCTTTCTTAATTTCTCCCTATCCCAATTCATGTTCTTTGTGCACAGGTTTCCTCTTTAATTCTTCTCTGCTTTCTCTTGCATAAGTTATTCCGCCACTCTCCAGTTTGGATTAGTTCTCATTGTTGTGATCTTCGATTCGCTGCCTCTCATTCTCCTGTTTAGAGTCCTTCCATTTTATTTGCTGTTGGTCCTGTGAAGTGGTCTTTCTTTTCCATTCTTGCTTAATCTCATTTCATGTTTTATTTTGTGTGCAATGTTATCAAACTTCTTAGTTTCTTTAAAAACCATCGGTACCTCTGTACACAGTTGGTGTATACAGCCTCCGTACATCCCTGCCCAACCACTTGGGCTGTACGGTAGAGCGACGGTCTCGCTTCATGCAGGTCAGCGCTCAATCCCCGACCGTCCAAGTAGTTGGGCACCATTCCTTCCTCCCGTCCCATCCCAAATCCTTACCCTGACCCCTTTCCAAGTGTTATATAGTGGTAATGGGCTTGGCGCTTTCACCTGATAGTTCCTTCCTTCCCCTGTGTACACAGCCTCCGTACACCCCCGTGTACAGAGCCGCTGTACACCCCTATGTGCTCAGCCTCCGTACACCCCTATGTTCTGAGCCTCCGTACACCCCCTGTACCCAAGCCCGTACACTGCCCCAGCCACTGATCATAACACTAGCACATATACCTGGCAGGATTGTCCTCGATACAGCCCAGGGTAGAGATCTCTCTCTGGTCACCCCTCCGTTATCGCGTCCTCCCTGCTGTTTCTAATCTCTGTTGCCCTCTTCCTCCTCCTCCCCCTCTGTCCATCTTTATTCTTCCCCCTTTTATTCCCTAATCTCACGCCCCTTCCCTTTATCCAAAAGTTTTTATTTGCTTTCATACTTCACCTTAACTTTTATTCCCTCTTTCTCTCCCCCTCTTCGTTCCTCCCTTGCTTTTTCCCCTCATTTTATCCTTCCGTTCCTCTCACTTCCTAGCCTTTATTCTCCTTCCACTTCTTCACATCGGGTATTTCTTCTCATTTTCCTCACTGCTCTAGTTTATCAGGCTCTCTTCCACGTCTCCACAGCCTAGTCTATACTCATTATCGATTATTATTACGTATGATAAATAGGCTAATTCTGATTATACGCAAATATATTTTTTATTGTTATTAGTTCTTCTCATTTAACCAGTATCAAGAGCAAAGACAGAAACTATCTCCTTTCAGCTGACAGTGAAATCCGTGAGCGTTTATGTAAAGTACGACTTGGAATTACTTCAAGCACACACACGTTGAGAAACGAATATATAATTTGATGTTATATCTTATTTCTTATTGTTTATTTCTCAATCTCTTTGTTTTTCTTTTCAGATATTTACATCTTATATCATACTTTTTGCTTTTGGTCTTTCCTGTTGGTTACAGATTAATATTCTCGGATAATATTTCCACGTGTGGGGATGTTTACATCTTTCTTCTCCATTCTTGTCATCTTTTCTGAAAGTTATTTCTCCTATTCCCCTTCATTCTTATCTTGTTTCTTTTTAGTTTTTCTTTGCATTTTCTATCCCAATCTCGCTTCCCATTTTCCTCTTGCTGCTCTGATACGGCTTCATCTCATTTACTTTCTTCTCTTCTTTCTTCCTATTCTTCTTCCTTTCCTCCCCTTCCTCTTTCTTTCTCTCTACCCCTTCACCTCCATCTCCTCCTCCTCCTCTTCCCATTTTCAAATGGTAACATTTCGCTCTCGCCAAATTTACTCTCCCCACTCATTCTCGGCTGTTTTATCTCTCTCTTCCATCGACACCGTGAGCATGCTTCTCTTCTCTGATTGTCTCTCTTCCCCTGTTTATTCTCTTTTATCTCTTTGCGTCTATCTCCTCCCTTTCTTATTGGTTAATTTTGTTTTCTCTAATTTTTCCTTCTCTCTAGCTCTTGTTTTGTTTACTCTTTATTGTTTAATTTTGTTTATTATCTGTTAACATATGCTTGTTATCCCTTCCTTTGTTTAATTTTTCGTCTTCTCTTCATTACTGTTTATTTGTTTAAATCTCTTATGCTAAGTGTTTTTCTCCCCCTCACTTTATCGTGTTTCCTAGCTGTATATTCTGTATATCCTGTTTATCATATTTCTTGAGTGTGTCTTCCTCTGTCTTGTTTCCTAGATAAATATTTTATATTTTATTAGCTCTCCTTGTTTGTTTATTACCTTGTTTGCTAGCTCTCTCTTCCTCTGTTCATGCCATTTATTATGTTCCCTAGTTACCTTATTCTTTCTTTATCCTGTTTATATTTTTATTATTTTTCTGAATATGTTTATCGCGTTTTATCTTTTTTTAGTTATCGTTCCAGCTTGTTCCTAGTTATTTCTTTCTCACTTATTTCAAGTTGCATCTTTATTTTCCCTAGTTTTCTTCTTGATTATCTCTTGTAAATATTTCGTGGTAATCTCTTTATATTTTAGTTTTAGTCATCTGAGCACCATTCCTTCCCTCCGTCCCATCCTAAATCCTGACCCCTTCCAAGTGCTGTATAGTCGTAATGGCTTGACGCTTTCCCCCTTATAATTCCCTCCCATTTCCTGATTAACTCTATTGTTTAATTAATTTTTTTCCCAGTTTTTTGCTAGTTATGTCTTGTATTATTATTATCCCTCATTTTCCAGTGCCAATCACTTACTTTTCCTATTTATTAACCTAAATTGGTCTTCATCTCTCTTTTTCCTTGTTCCATCTGCCTCTTTTTTCTCTTTCTCGTCAAGTCTTCCTATTTTCTTGGTAATTTTTTTATTTCCGGATTCTCCCTTAGCTGTATGTGTTTTGATATATAGCTTACTCGGTTTGGTTCCAAGTTATGCCTTTTCCTAATTTGGCATTTCTTCCTCTGGCCATTTATAATTGTTGTTTTTCTGTCCCTTCTTATTTCCGTTTTTCTTCATCTTCGTTAATGAATTCTCGTCTTTCCTACTTTGTCTATTATTCCCATGTTTCCCATTTCCCTACCTCTCTCACATTTTCCTCCTCTCTACAATCTCCCCTCCCCATTCCCCCTTCACTCCCCATTTACCCTCCTCTATATCTTCTTCCCTTCCAACTTTTCCCTCCCTTCCACCCTCATCTCTCCCTACGCTATCCCTTTCCCTCTCGCCTAATCTCTACCACCCCACCACTCTCATTGTCCCGTCTTACCAAATCTTCTCTTTCCTCCCTCCTTTCCCCCCTCCCTCACCCCCCTATCCTACTCTCCCCCTCTCCCTCACACACACACTCACACTCCCTCTCATTCCCCTCCCTCTCCACCACCTCCCCCCCTCCCCCATGCATCGTCATCCAATCGGGAAATAAATTCAGGCGGTACAATGAAACGCTATTATTCAAATCACCTTAGGGTGCTTTCCACGATACGTGAGGCTCTCTCGGTCTTAGGGGAAAAATTGAGAGGAAATTGTATCTATCATTGAAGGTTATTGCTGATTATACTCGTACTTCGGCCATTTTTATCTCCACGGCTGGGGTTTTCTGTTTTTTTACGCTTGCTTTATTATTTTTTGTAATGGTTGTGTGTGTGTGTGTGTTTGTTCGTTTGAGGTTTTATTGTTTTTTTTTATATGGTGGGAAGGAGAATAAGGTGTTTTTGTTTGTGTGCTTTGGTCTATTAATTGGTCATTTGGTGTGTGTGTGTGTGTTTGTTTGGGTTATTATTTGTTTTGTTTTGTTGGAGATGGGCAGGAGGGACTGTTGTTGGAAGGGGCAGCTGTGTTTATGTATGTTAGCAAGTACGATATGTTAATTTAATTTTGTATTAAAGGGCTTCGTTTCTCTGTTAGGATATTTATGGCTATTTTGTTGGTGTTTTATTGATGTTGTCTTTGCGTTCTCTTTACTGAACCCTCGGGAGTGGTAATTGTTTTTATAGTGTTATGCTTCTTGTAGAAATGTTTTAATACATGTATCCTGCTATATATTTATGTTGATTGTTTGTGATATTTTAAAGTTACGCAGGCGATGAGTCACAATAACGTGGCTAAAGTATGTTGACCAGACCACACACTAGAAGGTGAAGGGACGACGACCTTTCGGTCCGTCCTGGACCATTCTCAAGTCGATGCTTTAAAAGATTGACTTTTAAAGTTTTTTTTGTACATCTTGTTTAATTTATATTCTATGTTAAATTTGACAGATATTGTATAGCTTGTATCATCAATATTGATCTGAATCCTGTAGCAGAGTCGTCTACATGCGCAGCTCGTAATCAAAGGACCCGGGTTCAATCCCCGGGCAGGGCAAGAAGGATTGATCACGTTTCCTTTCATGTGATGTGTCTATTCACCTGGCAGTAAAGTAGGTACCCACAAGTTAGGCATAGTTGTTGTATACTGTATCCTGGGTAAGGGCAGTAGACGGCCTAGCGGGACCTCCA
Source organism: Procambarus clarkii (assembly GCF_040958095.1). Classification (NCBI taxonomy): domain Eukaryota; kingdom Metazoa; phylum Arthropoda; class Malacostraca; order Decapoda; family Cambaridae; genus Procambarus; species Procambarus clarkii. Next base: position 12,217,038 of record NC_091199.1, on the reverse strand, counting down.
TAAGCCTAAAATACAGGTTCCCTGTCCCCGACAAGAGGGATTATCTGAAGGCCTATGTATCTAGGAGCCATCTTGAGGTTATCTTGAGATGATTTCGGGCCTTTTATTTAGTGTCCCCGCGGCCCGGTCCTCGACCAGGCCTCCACCCCCAGGAAGCAGCCCGTGACAGCTGACTAACACCCAGGTACCTATTTTACTGCTAGGTAACCGAGGCATAGGGTGAAAGAAACTCTGCCCATTGTTTCTCGCCGGCGCCCGGGATCGAACCCGGGACCACAGGATCACAAGTCCAGCGTGCTGTCCGCTCGGCCGACCGGCTCCCTATGCAGGGAGGAAGGGTGTGATCTGTGTATGGTGCTCCTCGCTATAGTCTGATGAGCTTATTGTGACATGCAGTTGAGTACAAATCTCTTGCGTAATATACACGAGGGCGAGAGCAAAGTTTGCCTTACTGTAATGTTTGATCAGATGGTAGTTAGTTTAGTCATTGTGCACCCCATACCCATCCCGTGAGAATGGGAGAAGTGTTATTGATTCAACTGCTTGGGCAGGCAGCCTGTTGTATGTGCATTTTACTCTGTGGGAGATACTTCCTCTTCTCTGTTCTGCAAGATGACTTGGCAAGCTTGGAAGTGTGGCTGTGTGTGTATTCATCTATTTGTATTCACCAAGTTGTGCTTGCGGGGGTTGAGCTCTGCTCCTTCGGCCCGCCTCTCAACTGTGAATCAACTTTATTTTTCACTCTCACACTCTCTCTCTCTCACACACACACACACACACACACACACACACACACACACACACACACACACACACACACACACACACACACACACAAGAAGCAGCCCGGTTCAGCTGTCTGACCCAGATACCTATTTACTGCTAGGTAACAGGGGCATCAAGATGAAAGAAACTGCCCAATTGTTTTCCGCCATCGCCGGGGATCGAACCCGGACCCTAGGATTACGAGCCCCAAGCGCTGTCCATTCAGCCATAGCCCCCCCCCCTCCCCTGTAAGTGTGTGTGTGTGTGAGAGAGAGAGAGAGAGAGAGAGAGAGAGAGAGAGAGGAGACATGTGAGATAATATGTCATCTTGCTGTGTTCAGGAGTCTTTCTTACTCATGATTTTGTGGTCTATTCCTATCATTAAGTCTTGGAGTCCATCACTACCTTCAATATATTTTCAAGGACTTTCACATCTCATATATTTGTGTTTTTTTAATTTACTGTCTTTATTGTGTTTGTACTTTTGTTTTTCTTGGCAATTATATTAATGGTGTTGTTGCGTCTAGAATGTTTGCTAATATTATTCTAATATTGTTTGTTTTTGTGGTTTTATTGTTAGTGTTGCTGCTGGTGTTGTTAGTGTTGCTGCTGGTGTTGCTAGTGGTGCTGCTGGTGTTGCTAGTGCTGCTGGTGTTGCTAGTGCTGCTGCTGGTGTTGCTAGTGCTGCTGCTGGTGTTGCTAGTGCTGCTGCTGGTGTTGCTAGTGCTGCTGCTAGTGTTGCTAGTGCTGCTGCTGGTGTTGCTAGTGTTGCTGCTGGTGTTGCTAGTGCTGCTGCTGGTGTTGTTAATATGGTATGTGTGTTGCTAGTGTTACTTCTGGTATTGTTAGTGTTGCTGCTGGTGTTGCTAGTGGTGCTGCTGGTGTTGTTAATATGGTATGTGTGTTGCTAGTGTTACTTCTGGTATTGTTAGTGTTGCTGCTGGTGTTGCTAGTGGTGCTGCTGGTGTTGTTAATATGGTATGTGTGTTGCTAGTGTTACTTCTGGTATTGTTAGTGTTGCTGCTGGTGTTGCTAGTGGTGCTGCTGGTGTTGTTAATATGGTATGTGTGTTGCTAGTGTTACTTCTGGTATTGTTAGTGTTGCTGCTGGTGTTGCTAGTGGTGCTGCTGGTGTTGTTAATATGGTATGTGTGTTGCTAGTGTTACTTCTGGTATTGTTAGTGTTGCTGCTGGTGTTGCTAGTGGTGCTGCTGGTGTTGTTAATATGGTATGTGTGTTGCTAGTGTTACTTCTGGTTTTGTTAGTGCTGCTGCTGGTGTTGCTAGTGGTGCTGCTGGTGTTGCTAGTGGTGCTGCTGGTGTTGTTAATATGGTATGTGTGTTGCTAGTGTTACTTCTGGTTTTGTTAGTGTTGCTGCTGGTGTTGCTAGTGGTGCTGCTGGTGTTGTTAATATGGTATGTGTGTTGCTAGTGTTACTTCTGGTATTGTTAGTGTTGCTAGTGCTGCTGCTGGTATTGCTAGTGTTGCTAGTGCTGCTGCTGGTGTTGCTAGTGCTGCTGCTGGTATTGCTAGTGTTGCTAGTGCTGCTGCTGGTGTTGCTAGTGCTGCTGGTGTTGCTAGTGCTGCTGCTGGTGTTGCTAGTGCTGCTGCTGGTGTTGCTAGTGCTGCTGCTGGTGTTGCTAGTGCTGCTGCTGGTGTTGCTAGTGTTGCTAGTGCTGCTGGTAGTGTTGCTAGTGCTGCTGGTGTTGCTAGTGCTGCTGGTGTTGCTAGTGCTGCTGCTGGTGTTGCTAGTGTTGCTTAGTGCTGCTGCTGGTGTTGCTAGTGCTGCTGCTGGTGTTGCTAGTGTTGCTTAGTGCTGCTGCTGGTGTTGCTAGTGCTGCTGCTGGTGTTGCTAGTGCTGCTGGTGTTGCTAGTGCTGCTGGTGGTGTTGCTAGTGCTGCTGCTGGTGTTGCTAGTGTTGCTGCTGGTGTTGCTAGTGCTGTTGGTGTTGCTAGTGCTGCTGCTGGTGTTGCTAGTGTTGCTGGTGTTGCTAGTGCTGCTGCTGGTGTTGCTAGTGCTGCTGCTGGTGTTGCTAGTGCTGCTGGTGTTGCTAGTGCTGCTGCTGGTGTTGCTAGTGCTGCTGCTGGTGTTGCTAGTGCTGCTGCTAGTGTTGCTAGTGCTGCTGCTGGTGTTGCTAGTGTTGCTGCTGGTGTTGCTAGTGCTGCTGCTGGTGTTGCTAGTGCTGCTGCTGGTGTTGCTAGTGCTGCTGCTAGTGTTGCTAAAAGTAATCAATATTGGTGTTATTAAATTCATATTATAATTTGAATTACCTTTCATTTGAATTCAAGTGAATACAATGTTTGTGTGTATGTTAGCTTGCTAAAGAACCAAACACATTGAGGAGGACGGGAGGGCGGAAACGAGGCACTTACTTTAGAAATGGAAAGTGTGTTTGAGGCACTTAAAAGTAATTTGTTCTCGGAGTGTATGTGGTGTGTGTGTTTGGACGGGGAAAAATGGGGATCTATCTGCGTGTTAATTGGTCAGTGCCTGTGTCTTTATTGTTATTGGTTGAGTGCTTTGTAATGTTGTTGTTGTTTGTGGTACCTGGGTGGTGGTGGTGGTGGTGGTACCTGGGTGGTGGTGGTGGTGGTGGTACCTGGGTGGTGGTGGTGGTGGTACCAGGGTGGTGGTGGTGGTGGTGGTACCTGGGTGGTGGTGGTGGTGGTACCTGGCTGGTGGTGGTGGTGGTGGTGGTGGTGGTGGCACCTGGGTGTGTGGTGGTGGTGGTACCAGGGTGGTGGTGGTGGTGGTGGTACCTGGGTGGTGGTGGTGGTGGTACCAGGGTGGTGGTGGTGGTGATGGTACCTGGGTGGTGGTGGTGGTGGTGGTACCTGGGTGGTGGTGGTGGTGGTGGTACCTGGCTGGTGGTGGTGGTGGCACCTGGGTGGTGGTGGCACCTGGGTGGTGGTGGTGGTACCTGGGTGTGTGGTGGTGGTACCTGGGTGTGTGGTGGTGGTACCTGGGTGGTGGTGGTGGTACCTGGGTGGTGGTGGTGGTACCTGGGTGTGTGGTGGTGGTACCTGGGTGGTGGTGGTGAGTGGTGGTACCTGGGTGAGTGGTGGTACCTGGGTGGATAGTGGTGGTGGTAGTGGTGATACCTAGGTGGGTGATGGTGATTGTTGTTTCCAAACAAAAATATGCCAAGGAAACTGTGATTGTCCTCAAGTGTGTATACAGTGATGAATGTAGGACAAAAACATGAATATCCTCGCCGCAAGTAAGTCAACAGGTTACAAAGATACATAGACCTATGATAACATTTTGTGAATGTTTTTACGCCTAGGTTAAGTTAATTGGTTTGGTTAGGTCTTAATTGGTGCGCATGTAGTTTAACTATTGTTTAAGAGTTTATGAAGCACGACTAAGCTTCTAAGCTTCCAACATAATCTGGTTACGTTAAGTACATGTAAGGCTTACCACGAAGCCTATCCAAACACACTCCTGTTTGGCGAATCCCACCAAACACGACGAGACCACGACGTAGCTACAACGTTTGAACAAGTTTTAACACCTAACAAGTTGTAACAACGTTCTTACACGTCATAAAAACGTTATACCAAGATTTAACAACTTTATTACAAGTTGTTACAAGCGGAAAATAGTACCAGTTACGCTGTGTGTTTGCAAGGTATAATAAGTTAGACTTAAACTTGTGTAAGGTGTTTTTCCCTCATAAAGTATCTACGGGCTCACCATAGCCCGTGCTACTTTGAACTTTGTTCCAGGTAACGAATCTTTAACATCATAAAGAGAGAGTGGACTAGCAAGCATCGGCCGTTGTTGGGGATTTCTAGCACCACGTAGCTAGCTTTTTGACACTGTATTCCCCTTCATATAGTCTAGGGCAGCTGCACAAATGCACATGTACCTAATGTATTAAAAAAAGTAATGTTTATGAAGACAAGCTACACTACTCAAACCCCAACAACATAACTCCCAGCAACATATATACTACTAGGTGAACAGAGGCATTAGGTGAAAATAAACTTGTCCAACCATGTCTGTCCCGCCCGAGAATATTTGATTTTTTCCTGCCTGCCCTTTCCTTCACCTGAGAAGCTATTAAAGTATCCCCGTGGGGGAGGGGAATATCGCCTGGCTGCCAGCCCAAGGTACGACAATTAATCACGGAAGGCAAACTTGATGAAATGCTTAATAACGCTGCAATGGGCAATTACCCGGAGCGGTGTTCAGGTCTGATCTGGGCTGGTGAGAGGGAAGAGCTAGTGGTCTTGTGGAGGGAGCCTCGCTCACTGGCCCTGTGTCTCTTGTTGACACCCAGACTCTCAGCCAGTAGACAGCGTGTCTCCGTTAGACGTCAGGCTGCGAGCAGCCGCGTCTAACAGCCTGGTTGATCAGTCCAGCAACCAGGAGGCCTGGTCGACGACCGGGCCGCGGGGACACTAAGCCCCGGAAGCACCTCAAGGTAACCTCAAGGTAAGGTAGACAGCAAGAGCCTACTTTAGCTAGCAAGAACCTCCGTAGTCTGACACGAATTAAGAGATGAACCGTGTCGTCTTTTGGGCCACAAAGCATTGTCCCCTCTAGTTTGATTCTTCCTTGTTGGGAAGTTGAGCCAAGATTTCTATATCTAACCCAAAGATGAAATTATTATTATATTTAAACGGCGCAAATTAACATGTTAAGGCGGCAAAGATATTTGTTATAATTAATCAACTTCCATCAAATAACATTCGTCTTAGACGTCTGAGAACCTCCTTCAGCTAACAATTTCTTAACTCACAATCGGGGATTTCGGATGCAATCCCAGGGCGAGGCAGACATTGTTGGGCACGTTTCCATTCACCCAATGTCTCTGTTCACCTCCGGTAGTTGGGCAAATATTGTGGGGTTGTGTCCTGGGGAGGGTCAGTAGTTCGACCTGGGGGGGGGACGTCGATATAAGCCTAAAGTGTGTGTGTGTGTGTGTGTGTATATATATATATATATATATATATATATATATATATATATATATATATATATATATATATATATATATATATATATATATATAATATGATTCCAGTCCCCGACAACAGGAAATAATTCAATTATAAGACAGCAGACCAGGAGCTAAAGTGCAGCATCCCATAAGCAAAAAGTACTCCCCCCTCATCCCCCCTATCCCCCCTCCTCTCTCTCTCTCTCTCTCTCTCTCTCTCTCTCTCTCTCTCTCTCTCTCTCTCTCTCTCTCTCTCTCTCTCTCTCTCTCTCTCTCTCTCTCTCTCTCTCTCTCTCTCATGAAACAAAACTTGTATCATACGGAGTGTTCAGTCCTATTAGCACCAACTCCCATGCAGTCAATATAAGACAAATATAGAACTATTAAACTATAACAACGTTCCTCTACTTTTATAGTTCAGGAAAAAAAAGGAAAATAATAACAAAAAATCTCCGTCTCTGTCGTTCCATCCAGGACAAGTACACCACCTAGCCTCTCTCTTCTTTCCCCTCTTCCACCCCATACCGACACAACCCCTCCCACAACACTCTCCCACAACACTCCCCTTACCACCTCACAACTCCCCCCCCCCCCACAACAACAACACTCCCCTCATCCGGTTATTTAAATACGCCCGAGAACTGTTAGTACAGTGAGGCGCCTGACCCCTGTCGTCTTCTTCTGGGCCTCTGGGAGTGATCCTCCTGACTCTCCCACCCTCTTCCTCTTCCTGCACACCCTTCCTCCCTGCCTCTTTCACCCCTTTCCCTCTTACTGCCTCCTTCACCCCTCCCTCTTACTGCCTCCTTCACCCCCTCCCTCTTACTGCCTCTTTCACCCCCTCCCTCTTACTGCCTCTTTCACCCCCTCCCTCTTACTGCCTCTTTCACCCCCTCCCTCTTACTGCCTCCTTCACCCCCTCCCTCTTACTGCCTCCTTCACCCCCTCCCTCTTACTGCCTCCTTCACCCCCTCCCTCTTACTGCCTCCTTCACCCCAGGCCTCTTACTACCTCTTTCACCCCCTCCCTCTTACCTCCTTCACTCCATCCCTCTTACCTCCTTCACTCCATTATCTTTCCTTCATTCTTCACACTATTCCCCTTCCATCGTTTTTCACATCATTCCCTTTCTTTAAACCATCCCCTTTTCACACTATTCCCATTCCACTCTTCACACCATTCTCCCTTTTCTCTTCTTCACACTATTCCCCCTTCCTATTTTTGTTCTCCCCGTATCCCATTCCCATTGTTTCCTTCTTCACATTATTTCCCCTTCTGCCCCTTCTTTTCCCATCACCCTTGCTTCGTCCTTCACACTATTCCCCTTCTTCACTCTTATTTCCTTTCCTCCGTTCTTCACACTGTCCCATTTTGTCTATCCTTCAACCTATATCCCCTTTGCTACCCTCCTTCTCATTCCCCTTCCTCCTGTAACACCCCTTTTCCTTCTTTACTCCTCTTTATTTTCATTACATTCTCTTCCTTTCCATTCATTTATTCTTGCAGTTCACCTTACTCTCATTCTGTCTAACTTTTCCATTTTCCTTTTCCAGTCATTATTTCTGGCTCTGCATGCTCCCCCGTTACTGATATATCTTCTCTGGCTATTTCCTTCCCATCCCTGCCTCTCTTCCTGCCTCTCTCCTGCCTCTCTCCTGTCTCTTGTCTTGCCTCTTGTCCTGCCTCTTGTCTTGCCTCTTGTCCTGCCTCCCTCACTGCCTTCCTCTCTGCCTCTCTCCCTCCCTCTCTCCCTCCCTGCCTCCCTACCTCTCTGCCTCCCTCTCTGCCTCACTGCCTCCCTACCTCCCTCTCTGCCTCCCTCACTACCTCCCTCTCTGCCTCCCTGCCTCCCTCTCTGCCTCTCTCCCTCCCTCCCTCCCTCCCTCCCTCCCTCCCTGCCTCCCTGCCTCCCTACTTGCCTCTGCGGTTGACAATGACGATGTTTTCCAGTAAGCAAGTGTGTATAATTGCGGGCATTGTAGTTATGGTCGGTGGGTGATAATTCCTTGCATCAGTCGCGCCGGTCTGTCTGACGCAAGTTTTGGCTCGTGTTTGCTTATTTTGGGGGAGGGGTAGAAGGGAGGGAGTGGGGGTGAGGGGGATGGTGGAGGGGGAGAGTAAGAGGGGAAGAAGAAGGGGAGCTGCTGGGGGAGGGGAGGGGAAAGGGTTGTGAGTAATGTCTAGCATGTTCCACCTGTCTATATTTCCTGCCTCATTGTAGCATCTCGACAAGAGCCGCTATCGGGATGGATGTCAGCATCCGCAGCATCATCGGCAAGACTGAGATAAAGAGAGAGAGAGAGAAGACGGGAGGAGGCTGTGGGGGGGGGGGGGGGTTGTATTTAAAAGCATCACTGGCAACCCCTCAACTCGTTTGATCTAAATGCAGCGTAATTGTCCCTCCTCTGATGAAATTTATCTTCCGTCTTGCGCCGTTTCCGCCCTTACCGCCGCCCAACCCAAGGGTCATAATTGCTGGCGCGGCGCCGGGATTAGAGCGGAGCCTGCCCGGCCCTCTCAATGAGTATGTATATTTGTCCAAGTTTTATATCCTGTAATAAAGAGTTTTAAAGTGGGATAACATGGAAAGATGCCCCCCTCCCCCAACCCCTAACTGCTTTCATTGTTGTTTGGGTAAGGCGCTTTTGAAGGGTTAGATTTCAAAGAAGGCTGTATTGGGTATTTGCTGATGAACGGAAATGATAAAGAGAACGATAAAGTTAAAACAAAGTGGAAGAGAATGATAGAGTTAAATGAAGGAGAGCGCGGAGCTAAATGTTCCTGCATTGGAAAAGTAGGTTGGATTAATTATTTGCTGATTTGGGGAAATGATAGCGAAATAATATAGTAATAACAAAGAGAGAGAGAGAGAGAGAGAGAGAGAGAGAGAGAGAGAGAGAGAGAGAGAGAGAGAGAGAGAGAGAGAGAGAGAGAGAGAGAGAGAGAGAGAGATAAACAAAACAGAGAGGGAGCACAGCTAAACGTTCACCCAGAGAGGGAGAGAGAGAGAGGCTGTTCATCCCCCCAAAGTCTACCAGCATTGATTAGTGTAGTGGACCTTGGAGACTTTTTTAGCTTTATATTTCGCTGATAGAATATGTTAACAGTGTATTATAACGCGATTGTAAATATTCGCTAAAATATCGTATCGGGAATTCTGTTTATAAATGGCTCTTTAAATTTAGAAGAGTGCCTTAACGAGGTGTCTAAACACTTGCTGAAACTTTTGGGCAGTATATAACCCGTTTATTTTTTTAATGATGGTCTTACTTTTATAGCCATTGTTATTATGATCTGCCGAGTGTGGGTGTGGGAAGGGGGCATGTTGAGCCTCTCTCTCTCTGTTGTGGTCTGTTGGTTTACTCCGGGTTCTTCTTGGGTGTCTGAGGTGTTTGTAATGGGACGTCTGTGTTGCTGAGTGTGTGTGTGTGTGTGTGTGTGTGTGTGTGTGTGTGTGTGTGTGTGTGTGTGTGTGTGTGTATGTGTGTGTGTGTGTGTGTGTGTGTACTCACCTATTTGTGCCTGCAGGATCGAGCATTAGCTCTTGAACCCTGCCTTCTAGCCGCCGATTGTCCAATGCAGTGATTCTTGACATGTTTCCCTATCATATTTAGTTTTACATTTATGAATGAGCGAGCGTACATAGTTATGGTTCATCGGGAATAGTGATATTGGGGTCATAACTGACCTCTGACCTCTGACTCAATTGTGTGTTTAGATTCCATGTGTGTGTGATCCCTCACTGTGGTTTTACGTAGCCGTCATGACCCCTTATTCTGATCTTATTTAGCCCTGTGACCCCTCGTTCTGGTTCCAGTCCTCGTGACTCTTCGTCCTGCTCCCACACCTTATGATCCCTGGTCCTGGTCCCACCCATTGCCACAATTTTTGTTTGTCGACTTTGTTAATTTTGTCTAAATATCTTGTATATCGTATTCATGTTCCCTCTATGCTTGTTTGCTCCGGGGCTGTAAGCTCTCTTGGCCTCTTTAATATCCATCCTTCTTTGGTTCCAGGACTAATCTTATAAAAGTCTCTGGACACTGTCCAAGATCTACGTGGGTTTGTATGATGGATACCTGGTTGGTTGACACCTGGTCGATGGGGTTCTGGGAGTTCTTCTACTCCCCAAGCCCGGCCCGAGGCCAGGCTTGACTTGTGAGAGTTTGGTTCACTAGGCTGTTACTTGGAGCGACCCGCAGGCCCACATACCCACCACATCCTAATGGCTTCTCGTGCACTCATATTGGTCCTGCATATGGGGTGCACAACATCCTGAAGGACACCATGACAGGACGGAGTACGTTTACAGTCATGGCTTCCAACATGGTCAGATGTTCGAAGGGTCGTAAGTCAACTGCTGACATGTTGAATTTAATGTCACACCCTTGACTTAAACGTTGTGAATGTCACGACCCTCTGTTGTGACAATGGGCGGTAATATCTCAGTACTCAAGCCCTTTTTCTGGCTGGAAGCTGCCATTCCTTGGTAACTGCCTTGTTAAAAGTTCATTTGTTAGTTTTCAGACCAATTCTAAAGCATTTCAAGTTAATTTAGTAACTTATCATTGTAGGCCTTGGCTCTCTTACTTCTCATTAGTTTTACCTCCTTAGAAACATTGCCTCATACAACTGTGCATTCTCCACAATACACTAATGTATTTGTCATGTTTGAGTTGGAGTCAAGCAAGATATTCCTTCGCTGAATTCATATTGATGTTCGGCGACTAAAGGGAGGTGTTGGAAGTGTTCTACGAGCACCCCTGGGGTCAGCGTCTACGAGCACCCCTGGGGTCAGCGTCTACGAGCACCCCTGGGGTCAGCGTCTACGAGCACCCCTGGGGTCAGTGTCTACGAGCACCCCTGGGGTCAGCGTCTACGAGCACCCCTGGGGTCAGCGTCTACGAGCACCCCTGGGGTCAGTGTCTACGAGCACCCCTGGGGTCAGTGTCTACGAGCACCCCTGGGGTCAGTGTCTACGAGCACCCCTGGGGTCAGTGTCTACGAGCACCCCTGGGGTCAGTGTCTACGAGCACCCCTGGGGTCAGTGTCTACGAGTACCCCTGGGGTCAGTATCTACGAGCACCCCTGGGGTCAGTATCTACGAGCACCCCTGGGGTCAGTGTCTACGAGCACCCCTGGGGTCAGTGTCTACGAGCACCCCCTGGGGTCAGTGTCTACGAGCACCCCTGGGGTCAGTGTCTACGAGCACCCCTGGGGTCAGTGTCTACGAGCACCCCTGGGGTCAGTGTCTACGAGCACCCCTGGGGTCAGTGTCTACGAGCACCCCTAGGGTCAGTGTCTACGAGCACCCCCTGGGGTCAGTGTCTACGAGCACCCCTGGGGTCAGTGTCTACGAGCACCCCTGGGGTCAGTGTCTACAAGCACCCCTGGGGTCAGTGTCTACGAGCACCCCCTGGGGTCAGTGTCTACGAGCACCCCTGGGGTCAGTGTCTACGAGCACCCCTGGGGTCAGTGTCTACGAGCACCCCTGGGGTCAGTGTCTACGAGCACCCCTGGGGTCAGTGTCTACGAGCACCCCTGGGGTCAGTGTCTACGAGCACCCCTGGGGTCAGTGTCTACGAGCACCCCCTGGGGTCAGTGTCTACGAGCACCCCTGGGGTCAGTGTCTACGAGCACCCCTGGGGTCAGTGTCTACAAGCACCCCTGGGGTCAGTGTCTACGAGCACCCCCTGGGGTCAGTGTCTACGAGCACCCCTGGGGTCAGTGTCTACGAGCACCCCTGGGGTCAGTGTCTACGAGCACCCCTGGGGTCAGTGTCTACGAGCACCCCTGGGGTCAGTGTCTACGAGCACCCCCTGGGGTCAGTGTCTACGAGCACCCCTGGGGTCAGTGTCTACGAGCACCCCTGGGGTCAGTGTCTACAAGCACCCCTGGGGTCAGTGTCTACGAGCACCCCCTGGGGTCAGTGTCTACGAGCACCCCTGGGGTCAGTGTCTACGAGCACCCCTGGGGTCAGTGTCTACGAGCACCCCTGGGGTCAGTGTCTACGAGCACCCCCTGGGGTCAGTGTCTACGAGCACCCCTGGGGTCAGTGTCTACGAGCACCCCTGGGGTCAGTGTCTACGAGCACCCCTGGGGTCAGTGTCTACGAGCACCCCTGGGGTCAGTGTCTACAGGACCTTGCAGGGGACCACACTGCTCTGTCGATTGATTGATAAAGATTCAGCCACCCAAGAGGTGGCACGGGCACGAATAGCCCGTAAACTGCTCTATCCTTCACACCGTTCTTGTATATTAAGGCACCACGTTACCGCCCCCCCCCCCCCCCTCTCCTTTCCCAGACCTCTGCTAGTCTCCCCCGCCGTGTTGAGAAGTTGAAGACTTGTCAAGGCAATGCTGTAGATGCCTCTTGAAGGAGATATCTTGTTTGGATATCTTGTTTATCTTGATGGAGATATCTTGTTTGGTTTTGTGGGTGTCGTTGTTTCTTTACTTTTTTCAGGAGTCACTTTTATATGAGTGTGTTTTCTTAGAACTCATGGACCTTGGGGTAGGTCAGGCGCCAAATTTGCTGAGGACTTTGCCATCACTTAATCGTATCGCAATAAGGGCTAGGTAGTACAGTTGGCTGCTTTCTCAACTATCAATCGGGTATCCTGGGTTCGATTCCCCGGCGGGATAGAAATAGTTGGGCACGTTTCCTTTCACCTATTATACCTGTTCACGTACCTGTAAATGAGTCAACCCGGCCTCAGACCACGTTTATTCCATCCAGTGGTGCCAAAGACGCATTCATAAATTTTTACATGCTCTTCATTCAAACAGGCATTTTCTCAAATATAAATTAATATTATAATATATTAGTATATTTTGCATATATAGGCATAGGTTAGGTTAGGTTAGGTGTTTAGGTTCTGTTGGCGATTATTTGTATTTGTAGTACGTGGGTGAAGCATTTACAGCGTTGTGGTTCGAACAAAATTCGTCAGTGAAGCACTTGTTCCGGAAGTGTTCGAACGGCATCGGATGAGAGTCGTGTGTAAACCGTTTTTATCATTCATAAACAGGGGGTTTGGCGGGTGCATGGAATAGACTTTGGCCTTTCTTTATAAGGGCGTGCTGAATGAGGGGTTGTGTCCTGCAGGGGGGGGGATCAGTTTTTCGACCTTGGGAGGGACCTCGATATGAACCTAAAGTATGTGTGTAATTAGCTAAGTGTAGTTACAGGATGAGAGCTACACTCCTGGTGTCCCGTCTTCCCAGCACTCTTTGTCGTATAACGCTTTGAAACTACTGACGGTCTTGGCCTCCACCACCTTCTCACTTTTTCCAACCGTCTCTCACTCAGTTGAAATATAATAGAGAGGATGTTATTGACGACTGCTGACCTTGGTCGCCATTATAACGTGTTCGTCCACCACAGATACTTCTGTGGTGGACGAATTACCATTCTCACTACGTGTGTGTGTATTCACCTAGTTGTATTCACCTAGTTGTGCTTGCGGGGTTTGAGCTCTGCTCTTTCGGCCCACCTCTCAACTGTCAATCAACTGTTTCTACTACTACTACTACTATTTTTTTCCCACACCACACACACACACACCAGGAAGCAGTCCGTGATAGCTGACTAACTCCCAGGTACCTATTTACTGCTAGGTAACAGGGGCATAGGGTGAAAGAAACTCTGCCCATCGTTTCTCGCCGGCGCCCGGGATTGAACTCGGGACCACAGGATCACGTGTCCAGCGTGCTGTTCGGTCGGCCACCGGCTCCCCGTGTGTGTGTGCGTGTGTGCGTGCGTGTGTCTGTGTGCGTGCGTGTGTGCGTGTGTGTGTGCGTGTGTGTGTGCGTGTGTGTGTGCGTGTGTGTGTGTGTGTGTGTGTGTGTGTTTACTAGTTGTGTTTTTACGGGGGTTGAGCTTTGCTCTTTCGGCCCGCCTCTCAACTGTCAATCAACTGTTTACTAACTACTTTTTTTTTCCACACCACACACACACACCCCAGGAAGCAGCCCGTGACAGCTGACTAACTCCCAGGTACCTATTTACTGCTAGGTAACAGGGGCATTCAGGGTGAAAGAAACTTTGCCCATTTGTTTCTGCCTCGTGCGGGAATCGAACCCGCGCCACAGAATTACGAATCCTGCGCGCTATCCACCAGGCTACGAGGCCCCATTCCACCAGGCTACGAGGCCCCATGTGTGTGTGTGTGTGTGTGTGTGTGTGTGTGTGTGTGTGTGTGTGTGTGTGTGTGTGTGTGTGTGTGTGCAGGATTCCAGACCCGACAACGCACCAATATCTTCCGCCTCATGTGGGATATGTGCTCATTCCTCACTCTTGTGTATATTGAGAGTCCGTTCTGATCTGTGCTTCTAATGCTTCTTCTCCGCTCCTTAACTGATATTTTCTCGCCTCCAGGCGCTGACTCAAACTTATGAAGGACAACTATTAACTAGTGTTGTCCTAGTTAATCCTGAGCATAACTAGCGTTTACATAATATCTTGACGTACATGGCTTAACTTATTATGAATGCACCTCGTTATTGAGATCTGTTGGGACTGATTTGGTTTATAGAATAATTAAAAAGAAAATCTACAAATGTAACAAAGAAAATATGTCTTGTTAGGCAATTTTAGCGAAACTCGGGTCCAGGAAGCGCGAGCACGCACGTAGACGCGTACACACACACACACACACACACACACACACACACACACACACACACACACACACACACACACACACACACACACACACACCCAACACAGAGGCTGGCCATTACGGTGCGGCTGAATGAGAGCCCGTAACCTTGGAGGAGACTTTGAGAACATTATCTCTTTCACAACACGGTGCAGAGGGAGATAATTATCCAAGGAAGAGAAAGTGAGGGGAGAGGGAGGAGGAACTGAGTTAAATTTATACGAAGAGATACAGAGAATGAAGGAACTTGGAGACATAAATAGAGAAGACGTAAGAAGTCTGTCTCTCTAGGAGGTACAGTTACTCTTGTGTTGATGTTTATACAACATTCTGCTGTAAATACTAAAATATTTAACCTGTTTTCTTTGTTGATACTATAGTTATAAAATGAGTAACATTGTCTTCAGTTTGTATATAAGACCTTGTTACTAACGCTCCACACTTACTTTCCAAAGGTAATAATGCTTCCTTAACACGTAATACTGTCCTTCCCGGGGGGGGGGGGGGGGGGGGGGGTAGAAATCGCCTAAGCTACTCTATCCCTTTGAGATGTATTTCTTTCTTATCTCAGTAAACATACTTGAACTATCCTTCCAAAGAGGTGGGTTCTAAAATAGCACAGACGGGTCATCTAGCACCTGGAAGTATGCTTCTAATATCGATTTCAATCTATTCAAGCTGATAAAAGCTGTAAAACCTTTTAACATCCCTGTCCTACATGTAACCTTGGAAGGTTCTCATCATCCTAATAGACGTGTTTATAGATTTTTTATTTTTTATTTTTATAATAGCCCAAAAAATGCTTTGAACAAACTGACCTGGCCCAATGTGAGCCAAACTCTATATAACCACATGTTGAGATCCGGGATCCAAGAGCTGTAGCTCATCCCCCGCAAGCGAAGTTTGGCCAGTTCACGCTCTCGAAGATACCAGACTAACACAGGTCTAGCCACACTCTCGAACTAACAGGTAAACACCAGGACAAAACGGTAAACACAAAGAAAATTATTATTTTTTCACGATACATGAATCTCAGTAAGTTTTTCACTATTATCTTCTTGTTTAACTAATTTGATTTATGGTTTTATTGTTAAAATCACGAATCATATTTTCTTTAGATCCCCATTTCACTAAGATATTGAAATAAGTACTTTTTTACTTCATAAATTTCTATTCTGAAATTTATGTATATATATATATATATATATATATATATATATATATATATATATATATTATGTGCGTGTAGGGGCCATAAAACAAATAGTATAAGGTTTTAAATATAGACAAAATATTTTGAAAATTGTTTTGGGAAGAAAATAATGTTTATTAATTAAGTGGAAAATAGTAGATAAATTCACTTAATTAAAGAATAATTAACTGGAAAAAATATCTTGGGGGGGAAAAACTTGTAATACACAAATTAAAGCAGAAAATATAAGAAAAATGAGAAAGATTTAAAAGCCATCTGGCATCAGGAGTGACGGCAAAGGAAGAACATTAACTGAGAGAGTAAAAAAGGGGCCTAACAAAACCTCTCCCCCCCCCTAATTCCCCTCCCTCCCAACTCGCTTTCCCCTTAGCCGTCCTCCTCCCCTCTTTCTACATCCCCCCCCCCTCCCTGTCCCCCCTCTCTCTCTCTCTCTCGTGCTGCCTGCCAAATCTTGGCAATCATGATTTTAAAATACGTCGAGAAAATGCTTCCCCCAGTTTAGTGAGTCATGTGTGTGTGAGGACCGTAAACGAGGAGGAAGGAGAGGCCATACTCGCACGCCTGCTCCGGGGATACGCCTCTCTCGCTCGCTCTAAAAGAACAATCACGGAAACTTCAATTTGAATTTGGCGGGGTTTACGACACACCCACACCTCCCCCTTCTTCCCCCCCCCCCCCTTCTTCCCCCTCCCCGTGGCCCCCCCCATCTAGCCTATGCTTGTCCCCCATCTCTACTCTCTCATCTTCATCTCCTTCTCTCATGCCTCTTCTTTCCTCTTTCATCTAATTGTTGTCTTTTTCCTCATATTTAGCACTCGCTCGTGCTCTCCCTCTACCTTATTCCTCTATCTTTATCCCATAATTGTCCTGGTTGCTTCTTTCTCTTTCCCTCTCTCTTTCTTCCCTTTATCCCATTATTTTCCTTCATTTTCTGAACTCTCTCTCTAACCCACTTTCTCCTTTCTTCTGCCGCAGCGTCTCAACATTATTGCTTTTCTATCATCCTTCTCTTTTTTGTCCACCCTTCCTTTTGCTTGCTGCTCATCGCCTAACGTCAGCTTTGTTTACATTGCTTCCTATTCCCTCTTTTATTGCTGCTCTTGATTTGTACTTGTTCCTTCTCCTATCCCATCACCAGTGTCTCTTATTGGTCCCATATAACGTCTTCTTCCCCCTCCTTTTCTTCTCCTTATTTTCCTCATGCCCTGCCCACCCCCCTTTACATTCCTTCATTTTCTTTACCTTCCAACATTCTATTTTCTCCCTTCGCTTCATCTTTTCATTTCCTCTCTGGTCTTTCCCCCGCTTTTCCATTCCTTCTCTATCCCTGCCCTTCAACCTATTATTTACTCTCCAATTGTCACTCCCTTTCCGTTTATCGTCTCTTACCATCCCTTCTCTCATCCCTACTCTCCCTTACGTTCTCCGTCATCTCCCTTATCCTCCCTTCTCCCTCATCCCCCCCCCCCTTATTCCTGGGTAAACACTTAAGCTGAGTTTAGCTTAGCAAGGACTTAAGTACGCTATCATGGGCTTGATTAAGTGTATATATTCCCTTTAGAACGGTCCTAGTCGTACAGTTTTTCTCGGCTGAGGCTTCTGAGATGGGGAGTAGGGGTGCTGGTGAGGCATGGTACCACCAGCCTGTTGGGGTATGTTGGATTGGTTGTTTGGTTATGTCTGGTAAGGACAGTGACTTTGGTTGGGATATACTTTTTGTATAGTGTGTGTGTTTGGCTGGTAGAGTTATGTATTAGTTTGGTTTGGTTAGTTGACCAGACCACACACTAGAAGATGAAGGGACGACGACGTTTCGGTCCGTCCTGGACCATTCTCAAGTCGATTGTGAGTGACCACAATCGACTTGAGAATGGTCCAGGACGGGCCGAAACGTCGTTGTCCCTTCACTTTCTAGTGTGGTCTAGTCAACATACTTCAGCCACGTTATTGTGACTCATCGCCTGCATTTGGTTTGGTTAGTGCTTGGTTGGTAAAGTTTTAGTTTGGGTGGTTTGTGTTTGGTTGGTAGAGTTAAGTTTTAGTTCGTGTGGTTAGAGTCTGGTTTCAATTAGATTTTAGTTGGTGTTCGAATCGGGTTAAACTTGGTTAGAGATTTGTTAGATTTGGGTAAAGTTTTATTTTTCTTTAAACTTCACTAAATTAGGTTGGAGTATGGTTGCTTGAAGCTTTAATTATAATTATGCTTGATCTCGGTTGAAATTTAATGTTTTTTTTTAGTATGGCCAGTTAATTAGATCAATAGTTTTGACGGAAGTTAATTACATGGACTCTTAGTTAGTTTGGCTCATATTAATTGAATGGAAGAATTACTTTGGTTTATGGTACTTTGAAATAATTATGTGACTTTAAATAGTATAGATTAAACGCCTATTTTGGCTTTCATTACTATATTTAGAATTTGAACTTTGAATTCAGTTAAATATATGATTTTAACTAGTTTATTGCATGAAACAATTATTTGACTACTATTAGTTACTTAAAACTTCCTTTGACTTCTGTAGTTAGTTAGATGGGAACTACCACTTTGACTTCAGCCAGTTACACGGAATACTCACTTTGACTTCTGTTAGTTGGGTCTACGGAAACAATTACTTTCAACAGCTAATTACATAAAAAAATCACTTTAAATTTAGTTGATTGAATTAAACAATCACTGACCCATACATTACATAGACCAATCACTTTGCCCGGTAAGTTACAGTGATCAATCCATTTGATCAGTTGCATAGAAAAAATAACTTTGTTTTTGAATAGTTATCTGAAACCGTAACTTTCCACCTTGAGGTAGTTTGGGTGACCACTGTTTCCGCCCTACTGGTGTACTGATGACAACCGGATCAACTTGACTGTTGGTGTTTGCAGCTCACACAGTCTGATGTAGGTACTGAAAACTCCTGCTAATCAAGATCAGTTCGAAGGACCGTGTAGTTCCATACTGTAGATAATGAGAAGTGTGTTGTTATTTCTTGTTGAAAAGAGAGTTTGAAATGTCTTTTGAGCTATAGCTTTGATCTACGCTAGTTGAAGTGGAGTAATTAATGTAACTAATTTATATGCAAATGTTGCGTTTCTCTAGCAAATTTATATGGAATAATCACTTAAGTTTTTCATGATGATGTAATTAATAATTTAGTTTTATTTTGTTTGGAACATTTTTTTACGAAACAGTCGTTTGAACTGGCTCACAAGTCAAGCCTGGCCTCGGGCCGGGCTTGGGAGTAGGAGAACTCCCAGAACTCCATCAACCAGATACAAAACAGTTACTTTGTCTTCAGTTATTTTGTGTGTAACAAAAGATCCTATTTTAATAGCTGATAAAAATATATAAAACTTTACTAAAATGATGTTATTTGTGATATTTGTAGATCATTTAATATGTGTTTCCTGTGGCACGAAAGTTTACATAATTTGAAATTGTTTATTTTCAGGTAAGTGAGCGGTGGAAGGAGGCGGAAATGCAACAGGCAGGAGCGTAAGTTTGACGCATGAGGCTCAAGTGTGTGTACATACTCGTGAATCACCCGGTGTGTGTGTGTGTGTGTGTGTGTGTGTGTGTGTGTGTGTGTACGGACGGAGGGTGGGGAGGGTTGGTACTGTTGTTGCCGTTCCTGTTTGTCGTGTTCCTGGTCCTGTTGGTCCTGATGGTGTTCTTCTTATAACAAAATGGCATTACCATTTTGCCGGTCGGGAGCCGGTCGGCCGAGCGGACAGCACGCTGGACTTGTGATCCTGTGGTCCTGGGTTCGATCCCAGGCGCCGGCGAGAAACAATGGGCAGAGTTTCTTTCACCCTATGCCCCTGTTACCTAGCAGTAAAATAGGTACCTGGGTGTTAGTCAGCTGTCACGGGCTGCTTCCTGGGGGTGGAGGCCTGGTCGAGGACCGGGCCGCGGGGACACTAAAAGCCCCGAAATCAGCTCAAGATAACCTCAAGATAACCATTTTAAAAAAGTACAACATATTGCTTTATGTCTGGCGAATGCTTAATTGTATTCTCTTGAAACCTAAACCCCAGCCTAGTTAACATAACAACCCAGACCCCCCCCCCCTCAATCCACACAACCCACAACACAACTCTACCCTACACCCATATCTCCCCACTTTTAACTTCCCCCACTGTCCACCAATAGGTGCCAATAATACCTCCTCCTCATTTGCTCTGCCCCTTCCTGATTGTTGTTGTTGTTTTAGATTTAGCTACTCAGAACAAAATGTCCATGTAGCATGGTCTATGGTGAGCCCGTAACCCTTCCTGAATATGTCCATGTTTTAATACTTATGTACATATATGGTACCTGACGCCGCCTGGATCGCCCGAAAGGTAGTGTCATAAAAATGTTTGGAGCGTCGGGGATGGTAAGCTTCTATCAGAACACGTATTTTACATGTCAATATTTGTAATATCGCGAACAGGTAAAAACCCTGTGGACAAAAATCGACTATTTCATTTTCACCGACTTCGTGGGTGTCGCCATGGGAGCCGACTTTTCATAAAAGGAGCAATTGGGCCAACTCCGAACCGTCTAGAATAGTCCCCCAAACTCCACCAGTCACCCTGTAAAGTTGTCTAAAGCTAATCTTAATTTAAGCGTCTGACCTCCAATCTGGGATAAAGAAACAGATAAAAATCCTCTTTTACATATTATTATTATTATTATTATTATTATTATTATTATTATTATTATTGTTATTATTATTATTATTATTATTATTATTATTATTATTATTATTATTTAACCATATAATTTTTTATCTGTCTACTTTATTTGTATTTCTGTCACTTATTTACCAGACGATATTATAAGTGTGCCTTCTGGTGCTGACTTAAAACTTAGAAACACTGGCGCAGCTCTCTGTTGACACCGAGATGACATGACAAGTGGGTCGTGCCAACTAAACCAAAGTGCTGGAGCAAGGATACAGTTACTAATACATGACAAACATCCTGTAAGGCACTTGTTTCATGTAACTTGACCTAATTATTTGAACATTATGGTACAAAAACCTAGTTAGTTTAAGTTAGTATAGTTCCAGGCAGAGAAAGACATAAAAATACACCAAAATTATACACCACTTAGTATACCTAAGACACTAAAACTCAGGTGAAAACTAATGTCCAATACAATAAATTGGATTATGAAGCGAATCGTATCATCAGCCTATTTTAGTTATTATAGAGGAATATAGCTTATCATTTACACACATAAAAGACATTATAACACCAGGAAGATATAAAGGTACAGATGGACGAGCTGTGGCCCCGGGTCCAAATTCACGAAGCAGTTACGCAAGCACTTACGAACCTGTCCATCTTTTCTCAATCTTTGCGGGGCTTTGTTTACAATTATTAAACAGTTAATGAGCTCGGAAGCACCAGGAGGCTGTTTATAACAATAACAACAGTTGATTGGCAAGTTTTCATACTTGTAAAACTGTTTAATAAATGTAACCAAAGCCGTCAAAGATTGAGAAAAGATGTACAGGTTCGTAAGTACTTGCGTAACTGCTTCGTGAATCAGACTCCCCAGGTTCTTAAAAGACATCTATCCCACTTAAATGTTAAGAGATCTCATGATACTCGAGACTTCCTTCAACACTCTTCCTGGTGCATAGCCGAGGTTGACCTAATTATACACACTTCAAGGTAATGATTATAGTTACAGATGATCTAATGTATTTATTGTAGTTCCATATGATGGTAAAATATATTTATTATACTTCCATATGATAATAAAATATATTTATTATACTTCCATATGATGACAAAATAAATTTATTATACTTCCATATGATAATAAAATATATTTATTATACTTCCATATGATGATAAAATAAATTTATTATACTTCCATATGATAATAAAATATATTTATTATACTTCCATATGATAATAAAATATATTTATTATACTTCCATATGATGATAAAATAAATTTATTATACTTCCATATGATAATAAAATATATTTACTATACTTCCATATGATGATAAAATAAATTTATTATAGTTACATAATAAATTCTGTGTTTGAATTCGTTCTAATTTTAAAGAATTTGCCATTAAATACAAGTGACTTTAATTAGGTATAATGATTCGACTAGTTTAATGTGCTTTAAATGTTTTTGATTATTTTTAAGGCTTTAAATAATTTCATGGTTTTTCTTTCACTGTTGAGAGTTTAAATTCTTTGAATAATTAATACAATCTTGCGGTTATATCTTTCTGAATTCAGTTCTGTTTTACATTATGCATAATGTGCAGTCTCGGTGATACTGAGAGAGAGAGAGAGAGAGAGAGACAGACAGACAGAGACAAAGACACACAGACAGACAGACGCAGATCCTGTGGATCCTTATGTGTCAAAAGCGTCCCAAATAAGACCTTGCATGAGAAGAAACTATCACGGACAGGTATTTTGTTTTATTCAGACCTGGGCCCATTTAGCATTCCCAGAACCAGAGTAATCCAGCACCGAGTATCACCAAGCCAAAGAAATACACATTTAGGATATATATATATATATATATATATATATATATATATATATATATATATATATATATATATATATATATATATATGATATTAATAATGAGGCAATAATAATAATAATAATAATAATAATTGTAACAATGTATATAACAGTAACTAGATATGATTCGACCACAACACAGAGGTATCACTGATCTACTCAATATACCTCATAGGATTAAAATGTTTATGAAAAACAACTACACCTTATATATAAATCTGCTTGCTTTTCCGTCTGTCTTTCTCCCTCTCACTCTCTTTCTCCCGCCCCCCTCTCTCTCTCTCTCTCTCTCTCTCTCTCTCTCTCTCTCTCTCTCTCTCTCTCTCTCTCTCTCTCTCTCTCTCTCTCTCTCTCTCTCTCTTTTCATACTAAAGAGTCACATTACATGTGACTAGTTCCCATGACGGAAGTAGAAATAAATTCTTTTCTTTTTCTGTCCTTTCTTTTACCTATAGAAAATGTCATATTGCTCATCCCCCTTCCTCTTACTATGAGAGTATTAATTCATTTACGATTCTCCTCTTCCTCCTCTTTCTCCTTTTTTCCATTTTAATATTTACTTTCCATCCTTCTCTACCTCTTGTTCAAGTAGATGTGTGCTGACCATCATATGTTTGAGAGGTGAATAAAAACAATGTTTGCCCATAACAGAGTCAACACAAAGTCACAAATAAAATAAATTCGATATATATTTGTCAATCTCTCTACATGTAGATTAGATGCTCAGTCATGTAGTCTGTCAAGAATGTCGTTGAGGTCACCGATGGTAGTGTGTAGTTCCCAACCTGCCTTACAATAGGTGATGCTGCTTAATATGGAATATATATGGTGAATGAAATTCTGTCTTTTGTTTAGTATATTTAACCTTCTTTCACTACATTGCTCTCGTGTTTACCTCCGGACTCTTGGCTTCCCACCCCATGAAAATGGGAAGAGAAGCAATGATGATGATGTGTGTTTACTCAGCAAGCTGCGGCTTGAGGGGTCTTGTTTCCTCTCCTGGGTCTCGCCTCTCCGGTTGGCGATCGTCTCATGCAAAAGCGACAAAATTCATTGTTTTTGTCGAAATAAGACTAACCCGGACCAATGAGCATTGATCTCTAGGGCTTAGGTGGGTCAGTGCTGGTTCTTCGGCGTGTGGTAAGGTGCAGAATTAAAATCTAACTCTATATATATAATGTATATATATATATATATATATATACATTATCATATATATATATATATGATAATGTATTAGTTTTTATCATGGGCCAAGGTCCTCTTTTTTATGTGATTTAATTAGAATTTTGTCATAATATCTGTAGTTCCCATACGACTTATTCCCACTCCTTACAGTCCCCATTATGTGGCTTCTGTTGACATTGGAATTCATCATTTCATTATTTCTCCATTCACTTGTGTGTGTGATGGAGGTGGACACAAAGTCACTACTTGCTTTTACTTATATTGTACTTATAATATTAAATACTGTACACTCTACACGACTTGATATGCGAAGCGAGGTGGGAGTCAGTTCAGATTTAACTACTCAGAACGAAGTTTCCATGTAGCACGGGCTATGGTGAGCCCGTAAGAGGTGGGAGTGTTTCTCCTCTGTTTACATAGATGGCGTTAGTGACGCCAATATGAAACGCAGCGGTAAATACTACGGACGAGCATCATCGTCTGGTTTGAGCATATTTCCTTCCTGTTCTTCGAAGAGAATGAGTACAGGATGTCCACTGCTTATAATATAATGCACGGGTTTTTCTGTTCAAAATGTGTGCAGCTTTAACAGCCATATTTATGTAATTTCTCGCGAAATGCCTCTGGATAAATGATTTAAAAGGCCATATTTAATATTTAGGGTCAGGACTGTGACTTCATGCTGACTTCCCTTCTATCTATTGTTCTAAGTTTTCTTTGAGATTTTTAAGTATCTCATCTATTTAAATACTGCCATTTATACCTCCTGTATTTTATAAATTAATCTTTTGTGAGGAACTCTATGAAAATTATATTTGATTCCAAGCATATGTAGTCTTCTCATCATTTTTAATATATAATAATTTTAGCAAGTCCTTCAGAGAAACTCTTCTGAATTGAGATGAAGAATTTTGCTTATCTAAATCTAAATTGCTTGTTGGAATGTTGTCCTCAGGATGTTTAACCCACTTTCCTCTAATGTATTTGTGTGTGTTTGTTGGGAGGGAAGCAATGGCGGGTGAGGGAGAGGGGGGGTGAGGGAGGGGGGGTGAGGGAGGAGGGGTGAGGGAGGAGGAGGGGTGTGGATGGGATATACGGGAGGGAACATTGTGTTTTTGTTCGGGGCGGTTGGTTGACTCCTGGCTGGCCTGCAGCCCCGTAAACACGATTTGCTT
Organism: Procambarus clarkii; assembly: GCF_040958095.1. Classification (NCBI taxonomy): domain Eukaryota; kingdom Metazoa; phylum Arthropoda; class Malacostraca; order Decapoda; family Cambaridae; genus Procambarus; species Procambarus clarkii. The sequence continues at coordinate 12,192,536 of NC_091199.1, read as the reverse complement.
TATTTGTCGGAAAATGTTTTAGCTGTTGTTGTTGTGTTTTGTTGGGTGTATCTTGATGGTGATTGTTGTGTCGCTGTTGTTTTGTTATTGATAGTGATGGTTTTGTTGGTGTTGATGGTCTTGTTATTGACTTGGTTTATGTTGACATACTTAATGTTCTTGTAACTCTTGACCAGCCACTTGGGATGGACGGTAGAGCGACGGTCTCGCTTCATGCAGGTCGGCGTTCAATCCCTGACCATCCAAGTGGTTGGACACCATTCCTTCCCCCCCCCCCCGTCCCATCCCAAATCCTTATCCTGGCCCCTTCCCAGTGCTATATAGTAGTAATGGCCTGGCGCTTTCCCCCCCCCTGATAATTCCCTTCCTCCTCTTATGTAATGGTCATGTGTTTTTATAACTGTTGATGTTGTTGATACTATCACGACTGTTGCAGGCGTTACTGTTTGCTTCTAATCCTAATGTATCTTCTGTAGTAGTTGTTGTTGTTTCTGTTGCAACAGTATATGTAACTTGTTTAAACTGCTGTTGTAAATATTTAATTATTATTTTTGTTTTTATAGTTGCTTTTCGTATGTAGCTATTGATTGATGCCGTTGTTTTGATTGAAATTGATCTTGTTTTGTTTTGTTACTGTGGCCACCCGAGGTAGCATGAGAGGTGAGGCTGGAGATAGCACGGTGAGAGACAGGTGGATTTGAAGAGTTGGTAAGTGGAGGGCAGATGAAGAGCGTGTGTGGGGGGTGGGGGGGGGGAATTGGAGGCGTGGTAAAAGGGGGGGGGGCAGGTTGATGCAGGCACGTGGGTGATGGAGGTATGAGAGGGGAGGGGGGATGTAGGGGTTTCGAATATTGTTGATTTTTTTTAACCAAAACAGTAAGTTTAGGATCCTTTGGTAGGTTAGGAGGGCAGGACGTTCTCCTGAGGTTTCAAAACGTCATGAAAACTGAAAACGGAACAGTACGTCAGTTTCGTCAGCCGATTCGAATACGTCCTGTTTTTTTAGCGTGAGTGCCCATCCGAGCGATAGTCATGAAATTCGTATAGGACGGGTTGGTTAATTCGTGGTCTCGTCTCTGGCCTCGTCAAGTTATGTCCTCCAACAGCCGCTTGCATATTCCAGCTCTGGTGTAGAGTACGTGTACTACATAACTCCTGCCAAACAATCCCAAACAACTGCATAAACGTTTGACATGGTGAGCGGTAAGCAATGGTTTACTCTTGACATAGTGAGCAGTAAGCAATGGTTTACTCTTGACATGGTGAGCGGTAAGCAATGGTTTACTCTTGACATGGTGAGCGGTAAGCAATGGTTTACTCTTGACATGGTGAGCGGTAAGCAATGGTTTACTCTTGAGATGGTGAGCAGTAAGCAATGGTTTACTCGAGATGGTGAGCAGTAAGCAATGGCTTACTCTTGAGATGGTGAGCAGTAAGCAATGGTTTACTTTTAAAATAGTTTGCGGTTAGCATTTACTTTTAAAATAGCGGAAATCATTTGCTCACTTCTGACATGGTTACCATCAGTATACATTGGTTTACTACTAACAGTGCCCTTAGGTTAACATTTTATTTGGTTGCCAACACGCATGGGTTTACCTTTGACGTGGTTAACGGCACGAGAGACGTCACTAGGACTGTGGTAGTGACGTCACACTGGGTGTGATAGTGACGTCACACTGAGTGTGTGGTAGTGACGTCACACTGGGTGTGTGGTAGTGACGTCACACTGGGTGTGTGGTAGTGGCGTCACACTGGGTGTGTGGTAGTGGCGTCACACTGGGTGTGTGGTAGTGGCGTCACACTGGGTGTGTGGTAGTGACGTCACACTGGGTGTGTGGTAGTGACGTCACACTGGGTGTGTGGTAGTGACGTCACACTAGATCTATGGAAAGTTTTAACTGAGCGTTCAACCCTTTCCTCTCTCCTAATACGTTAATATTATTAACATCTTTATTGACAAAAATTAATTACAATTTTGTCTAATCTGAGTAATTCAATTAGGTCTTATTAGAGTGAGGATAATGCTGGTATTCACTGTCACACAGGACAGAGGGTCATACACAAGACAATAGGTGTAAACTGTAGACTGAAGCACATGTATATCATGGTTACAATCAACTACATTAGACAGTATACAGGTTTCAATTTATGAATTTGTAAATCTATCTTTCTATTGTACACTGCCATATAAGGGCAGGGATGAGTTCATAAAAGATGCAGCTAAAAAAATATAATAAATAAATTTGTTCTTCGTTCTTTTAAATGGACAAGCAAATTTAGGATGAATTGTTAGGATGTCGTCCAGAACACCTGAGTCAATAAAATAGTTACACAGTTGGTGGTACAAGAGGCCAGGAGGTCTAAAGTCCTTTACGGTTTCACATTCATCAATATAGTGTTCTAGTGAATGCATTAAAGGTTTATCACAGAGTTTACAATCTGAATATTCTGGTAGTGGCTCAGCCTCACTAACCTGCCAGATGTGTCTATAGCCAAGGCGAATTCGCGCAATGACTACATCACATTGCCTGGTCCGGTTACTGTGCTGACCATACAAATACCTATTATTACAAAACTTGTCATAGCTTTTAATACTGCAGCTTCCAGGTCTCTGGGCATTTCTTAGTTCTTTTAAATCTGAATTAATTTCTTTAATTTGTATGTTTCTAATAATTGCATTAGATAGTTCAAAGTCGTAATCAATATTTTCTTTCCTGCAAGCCTCATTGGCCAATCGATCAACAAAGTCATGTTTTCCACTGTTTTATGACGTCTCTTTCCACCACTGTGACAACAACGTTGCCACAACGGTGTGACAACGTTGTCACAGTGTTGGTGAGACTATCACTGGCAGCTTTAGCTCAAGCTGTGGCACAAAGATTGCTCAGCTGCAGTAGCACTAATTTCTCCCTCCTGACCATAGCAATTAACCCATTGTCCCAAACAGACCAATTTGCTTTGAAACATCTATGGATTAACGAGTGTTCTCATCGTTGGGCTTAACACTGTCTTGTGTAACGACTCAGTTGCTGCCACAATAGGAAGTAATGGAGTTGACACACGGTACTTAACTCTCACTGAATGGGAGTTTATTTGTCATGGTTTTCTACCTAATCCTCCTCTTAATCTCGTGTTAATCTTTGTCCAGATCTGTCCCTAAAATCCTTTTCCTTCATCCAATCCCCTGATCAGTTTATCAAATTATTTATCTTAAACCCTCCGTCTTGGCTAAGTTTTTTATCGGGAAGTTAATTCCTCTCCTTAATCCCTTTTATAACGTTTATTAATTCCTTTTTTATCCATTAATTTAAGCCCTCTTATTTAATCCTTACACAATTATTTTATTTAGATCTTCAAGCTCCCTCCATAACTCCTCGAAGAATCCCTGGTGGTTATCCACGTCTTAACGGATTTGACTAATCTTTTCCTCTGAAGTATTTCTCCTACTTCCCTTCCAAATCTTTTCGGGTCCTTTTATCTTAATTCCTGTCTTATTTTATCTCCAAATCCTTCAGCCTTATACCCATCCTATAAGAACTTGGCATTATACCGCCCATTTATCCTATATAATATCTTCTCTAATTCCATTATAATGCTCTCTCTCTCTCTCTCTCTCTCTCTCTCTCTCTCTCTCTCTCTCTCTCTCTCTCTCTCTCTCTCTCTCTCTCTCTCTCTCTCTCTCTCTCTCTCTCTCAATCTCAATCTCAATCTCTCTCTCTGTCTCTCTCTCTCTGTCTCTCTCTCTGTCTCTGTCTCTCTCTCTCTCTCTCTCTCTCTCTCTCTCTCTCTCTCTCTCTCTCTCTCTCTCTCTCTCTCTCTCTCTCTCTCTCTCTCTCTCTCTCTCTCTCTCTCTCTCTCATTTTAATCGTTTATTTTCTTTACTTTCAAGAGATTATTTTTCTCTCTTAATCTCCCAGTTATCCATCTCCCCTAATCCGTTCCTCTAAATCAACTAATCTCTGTATTTAATCCTTCTTTCTGTTCTCAAGGTAACCGTTTAATCCCTCCGCCTAGATCCTAATCCCCCTTCAGTCCACCTCAGATCCCCCTTACTGGCGCCGCACTGCTCTAGGTTCCAACCAAATAGGGGTTTGGATGTAGTAGTTTGGATAGGTTTGGATATTGGGGGTGTGAAAGGGGATCAAGATACGTGGGGTGGAAGGGGGATAAAGATAGGGGGGGGGGTAAGATTTCGGGTGTGGAAGGGAATCAGGATAGGAGTCTGGAACGGGGGGGGAGGGTTTGGAAGGTCAGGATAAGGGGTCTGAAAGAGGATCAAGATAAGGTGTCTGGAAGGGGGATCAGGATTGGGTGTCTGGGAGGGGGGGTCAGGATTGGGGGTCTGGGAGGGGGGGTCAGGATTGGGGGTCTGGGAGGAGGGGTCAGGATTGGGGGTCTGGGAGGGGGGGGGGGTCAGGATTGGGGGTCTGGGAGGAGGGGGGTCAGGATTGGGGAGTAGCTTGATAAAGGGCTTGGTATACCGGCAAGCTGAGGGCTCTTGTATTGCGCCTGTATATTTGAGGTATATCCATCAGGTATTTGAGGTATATCAATCAATCAAGTATGTTTGAAAGCAACATTGAGTGGTAGTACGGTATATCGTGCTGGTTCAGAGCTTTATTATCTGGGAAATTCGGGAAACAGAATCTCGTCCACCGGTTCAACTCGTAGAGGTATCATGCACCAGCGTTCGTATATCAGGTCAGTATACCAACTTGATATATCAAGACTGGATTCAGTCGTTATACCTGGAAGATACATATGATAGCAAGGTTATGTCACCTGTTCATCGTTATATTATTCCTGCCTATCCTAACAGTATACTAGGGTAATATACAATACTCTTGAGTATCGCATATCAGTAGGGTGTATGGGTGACAAGTGGCTGGTGGGCAAAGGGAGGGAAGAAGGGAGGAGGGAAGGGTAGGGGCAAAGGGAGGGGGGAAGGGGAGGGGGTCGGATTCTAATATAATCTTGGAGGGAGTCTTATGAGATCATGTAGAGTGCCAAAATCATCATTCTTATTCACACCCACGTCCTCCACCAGTCACTTTTATGAGCAAGAGGAACCCCCCAACCCCCCTCCCTTAACCCCCCTCCCTTAACCCCCCTTTAACCCCCCCCCCACTGACCCCCCTCCCTCCCTCCCTACTTTCACCTCTCTCCACCACCACCACCATACTACATCTACTCTCTCATCAACCCCAGCTCTTGCAAGTTCAACCCCCAACCTGTCATTTACTCCTTACCACCACCCACCCATCAATCACCCCTTTCCTTTTCTTTCCTTTCCTTTCCTTTCATTCCCTTTCCTTTTCTTTCTCTTCCCTTCTTCCCTCTGAGCCTGAGGAAGAGCCCTCAAAATTCCTCTTTAATTGGGAATAGCCACAGATACAGTGGGATAAGAAAAAGAGAAGGAGAAGAGTGACGGAAGGATGGATAAGACCGGTGGAAGGAAGAGGAGGAAAGGAGAGTTAAGATAGAAGGGAGGATATGGAGATAAGAGTGCCTAACCTGAAGGAGAGGTAAGAGGAAGGGGAGATTTGTGAAGGGTGGATAGGAAGAAGACTTGAGGAGGAAAGACTGGGTAAGAGTATGGGAATGTTGAGATAGATAAGAGGGAGGGGGGGGATAAAGAAGATGGGGTAGAGAATAGATAAATGCTATGGAGGAGAGAAGGATAAATGGAATGGACAGAGGGAGGGTGGGATAAGATAAAAATAAGAGGGAGGGAGGGAGGGATAAGAGGAAAGTAAGAATAAGGAAGGAGGAATAAGAGGTAAACAATACGAGGGACAGAATAAATGGCTAACGGGTGAGAACTAATATAGATAACGAAAGTAAGGAGGAAGCAGGAATATATAATTATACAATGAGAGGGAACAGAAATAATAAGATGGAATGACAAAATCGAAACAAGTAATAAGAGAAAGGGAAGGTAATCGAACAAAAGGGGGTCACTAATAAGAAAAAGAGAGGAATAAGTACGATATAAGGGGCAAGAGACAGATGATAATTAAGAGAAACACAGGAAGACGTGATAATTGGTGGGATGGAAGATGGTGATCAAAGAGAAGATGGGAAAGGAAGGGAGAATAAGTAATTTGAACTGGAGGGAAGTTAATGAGATGGAAGACTAGACTAACATCACAGAATAAGAAAGGGGATGGATAGTAAAGGGTAGAAAATGAGGAATGAATGGATAATGAGGAAGGGGGGATGGATATATTAGAATGATGTGAATGATGAGAAAGCGGCAGATAAAGAAATGAGTAAAAAATTATTAAGGAACTGGATATTGAAAGGGAAGGGTGTGGATATCATACAGTGAAGAATATGTTTTATTATTATTATTATTATTATTATTATTATTATTATTATTATTATTATTATTATTATTATTATTATTATTATTATTATTATTATTATTATTATAGTTTTTAATAATAAGGTAATTTCGACGTAAGTCTTGTCTAAACCATAATGCACTCAGGAGAGTCTGAAAGACTTGGTGTAGTTGAACTCTTTACACAAAATATATAAATACCTAAGTGTGGAATTTTGTTTATCTCATGTTATAATGTTTGTGATAAGACGTAATACGATTGCCAGCTGAGGCAGGTAGGAGACTCCTGAGGCAGGTAGGAGACTCCTGAGGCAGGTAGGAGACTCCTGAGGCAGGTAGAGGAGACTCCTGAGGCAGGTAGGAGACTCCTGAGGCAGGTAGGAGACTCCTGAGGCAGGTAGGAGACTCCTGAGGCAGGTAGGAGACTCCTGAGGCAGGTAGAGGAGACTTTTGGACGTGGACGAAAGTTGGATTAATCTTAATGCAATATTCTTCACAAATGTCAACCATTCGTTTCGTGGGCCCACTTGAAAGCCGACCCCCACACGGGGGCCCCGAGGCTGTTGGGTAGTTGGCCCAGGTGTTCAGATTGTGATGAACAACTGTCCCATACATTGTACCACTACCCGGAACTGTCCCATACATTGTACCACCACCCGGAACTGTCCCATACATTTTACCACCACCCGGAACTGTCCCATACATTGTACCACCACCCGGAACTGTCCCATACATTGTACCACCGCTCAGAACCGTCCCATACATTGTACCACCACCCGGAACTGTCTCATACATTGTACCACCACCCGGAACTGTCCCATACATTGTTCCACCACTCAGAACCGTTCCACGAAAAAGAAATCATTAATGAATAAGGAGATAATGTGTGGTAAAGAAAGAATAGGAAAGACACGCGTTAATGAGTAAGGTATAATATTCAGGAATTGTGCCAGTACAAGGGACAGTTTTGGTGGGAAGGGAGATAAATGATGGAACATGAACGTGAAAGAAGGTAGTGATAACATATAGAGGAATGGCAGGATATTGAGAGATGGGAGGATGGTAGGATATTAAGAGATAGAAGGATAGCAGGATATTAAGAGATAGAAGGGTGGAGGTGAGGAATTAAGAATCAGAGGCAGCAATGAAAGCAGAGGCAAGAGGGGGATTAATAAGAAAATAAAATGGACGAGCATAAATAAGAGATAAAAAGAAAGAGAGAGAGAGAGAGAGAGAGAGAGAGAGAGAGAGAGAGAGAGAGAGAGAGAGAGAGAGAGAGAGAGAGAGAGAGAGAGAGAGAGAGAGAGAGGTGGGATGGGGGGGTTAGGTCATGAAGGTTCGTTAGTGGAAGAGGAGAAATGTAGAAGTATAAAAGTAGGAAGAGAAGATAACCGTAGAGAATGTGATCAAAGGTAGAAGCTAAGGGAAGAAAGCTGACGAAGAGAGAGAGAGAGGGAGAGAATGAGAAGTAAAGGAGGGGAATTAGAGGGCGGTGAAGAGCCATACATATTTCAATTAGCCTTGAAGGGTGTGTTTTTATTCGCCAAGACGTTAGGGAAAGTCTCGCGCAAGATTTTTCTTTCAAATAGGAAGTTAACGCTCAAGGGCTAGAACCTAGAACTTGCCAAGCTTGATGTGTCTCAGAATCTAAAATATGCCGCTTAAGCAGCTTTTCCTATTTGGGAAGTTGTCACGCTTGATATTCTTCAGAATCTCGAAGTTCCCCTGAATCTGGAAGTTGTCGCTCAAGCAGTTCCTGATACCTTGCAAGCTGTTGCCTAGAAAGTTCCGTTTAACGGGTAACTTCCCGCTTAAGTACCTTAAAATCTGGAAGTTGCCGCTCAAGCTGTTTCTCAGAATCTGGAAAGGGAGAAGAGGGACGGAAATTGACTTTATGAATGTTTTTTCAAGGAGGGAAGAAAAATATGGAAGTGATGAATAGATGGAAAGATTATGAAGATGTGCGTAATTGGATGAGGGCGAGAGGAGAGGAAGAGAGACAGACAGACAGAGAAAGAGACAGACAGACAGAGAGCCAGACAGACGCAGACAGAGAGAGTAAATGGAAAAGTGAAACAAGGAATTGAGAAAGGATTATAGTATGAGCGGAGAAGGCAAGAAAGAGTATGATAAAAGAGGCGAGATAGAGGATGATGGGCGAAAGAATATTGAAGATGAAAAGGGTGAAATGTATTGAGAAAGATGAGGATAAAGCGAGAGCGGAAGTGCAGTAAGAAAGAAAAACATGAAGGAATGAAGAGGAGATGGAGCAGAATTAAGGTGAGAGCGTAGAGGAAATGGATAAAATTATACAAAATAAACAAGAGAAAGGGCAGGAAAAGGAACGAAGGATAGCATAAGTGGAATATGAAGATATCGAGAGGAGAGGCGAGCCACACGGAGGGATTTAAGGATATCTGAATGCTCGGAGGATCTACGAGACGCTAGGATAGTAAGATATCAGAGACGGTGAAGATAGAGACATAAAGAAAACACAACAGGGGTCGAGAGAAAGGATGAAAGTGACACAGAGAACATGACGTTGATTTGAGACGCTTTGGCGATGATGATGTTGATGATGATGAAGAAGAACTATGGTGGCGAGGAGGAAAATAGTGATGATTATCATTATATTTTTAGCTTTGCCGAAAGTGATAATAATAGAACGAATAATAAGACTAAGAAACACTTAAATTAATAACAGTAATACTAGTAAATAATAATAATAATTGCGACTGACTCATACTAGTAATGATATGCATTGAAAGTGAAAAACAACAATAATGTATTGAGCATAATACTGACGCTAATGAATACTTTAATGGTGACATGAGCACAAACTAATAAAGCAAGAATATGCACAAGACACACTCAGTAAACCTCAAGAAAGATATAAACCCTTCACCAAGACTTGGCAAAGGTAAACTCAGAGGGGAAAGGGGGAAAGGTATGTTTCACACAGGCTTGAGAAAATCTTAATTGCCTTTGAAACAGAAGGATCGTGATCTTAATTGCAATGGAAACAGAGGAAGTAGAGGCAGTTAATGCCAAAGGTGCTGTCGGGGTGGTGGCATTGACTATGATGAAGTACCTGTAGCCACCAAAGGTAGGGGAAGGGGTTACCCAGGCAGCATAGGGGTGTCGATGGGGGAAGAGTGGAAGAGGGGGGGGGGGGTAGAAGACTTTCAAAATGGACAGATGGTGTTTGGAAATTGTAATATGTGTTAGATGGGTGTTAGGAAGTGTTTCGAGGTTCTAACAGGTGCCAGGTATTAGATGGCGTTAGGAAATGTTAAATCGCGTTAGGTGGTGTGGGAATGGTATTTAGCATTTTAAGTGGTTCCGGTGAAAGATTTGGGTGGTATTGGGAATTGTTTAGTCATGTTGAGGACGTGCTGACATGTATTAGAAGGCGCTGTTAGGAGCTAGGTGATAATAAATGGCGTTAGGTGATTAGCGATTAAGTTAGGTGTTAGCAAGAGGTGTTAGTGAATGTGTAGCGTTATGTGTTGACAATACGTGTTCGTTTGTGCTAGGAGGACATGTTCTATCACCACCTTAACACCCTTTCATGGTGTTAGGTGGTGACAGAACATATTATATGATACTGTGAAGGGAGGTGTTAGGTGATGTCGGAGTTTTGGAGGCAGCGTTTGTATAAAGAGTTGGTCGGTGTTATGACGTTTAAAGCGGTGTTTAAATTTATTAGTGGAGGGGGGAGAGGGGTGGAGGGTGTCAAGGAGGTGACGCTGACTATGATTTAGTGCCGGCTGCGGACGAAGTGCAGTGCCAAGAGGAGGCCAACTGGCAGTAAGTTGTTACAGGAGGTGAAAGGGAGCGTTAAGAAGTGCAAACGGTTCAAAGGTGTTGTCAGGTTCAGTTCTGTGCTAGATGGTGTTAGGAAGTGCTCTATTAATGCTAGATGGTGTTAGGAAGTGCTCTATTAATGCTAGATGGTGTTAGGAAGTGCTCTATTGATGCTAGATGGTGTTAGGAAGTGCTCTATTGATGCTAGATGGTGTTAGGAAGTGCTCTATTAATGCTAGATGGTGTTAGGAAGTGCTCTATTGATGCTAGATGGTGTTAGGAAGTGCTCTATTAATGCTAGATGGTGTTAGGAAGTGCTCTATTAATGCTAGATGGTGTTAGGAAGTGCTCAATTAATGCTAGATGGTGTTAGGAAGTGCTCTATTGATGCTAGATGGTGTTAGGAAGTGCTCTATTGATGCTAGATGGTGTTAGGAAGTGCTCTATTGATGCTAGATGGTGTTAGGAAGTGCTCTATTAATGCTAGATGGTGTTAGGAAGTGCTCTATTGATGCTAGATGGTGTTAGGAAGTGCTCTATTAAGGCTAGATGGTGTTAGGAAGTGCTCTATTAATGCTAGATGGTGTTAGGAAGTGCTCTATTAATGCTAGATGGTGTTAGGAAGTGCTTTATTAATGCTAGATGGTGTTAGGAAGTGCTCTATTGATGCTAGATGGTGTTAGGAAGTGCTCTATTGATGCTAGATGGTGTTAGGAAGTGCTCTATTAATGCTAGATGGTGTTAGGAAGTGCTCTATTAATGCTAGATGGTGTTAGGAAGTGCTCTATTGATGCTAGATGGTGTTAGGAAGTTCTCTATTGATGCTAGATGGTGTTAGGAAGTGCTCTATTGATGCTAGATGGTGTTAGGAAGTGCTCTATTGATGCTAGATGGTGTTAGGAAGTGCTCTATTAATGCTAGATGGTGTTAGGAAGTGCTCTATTGATGCTAGATGGTGTTAGGAAGTGCTCTATTAATGCTAGATGGTGTTAGGAAGTGCTCTATTAATGCTAGATGGTGTTAGGAAGTGTTCTATTAATGCTAGATGGTGTTAGGAAGTGCTCTATTAATGCTAGATGGTGTTAGGAAGTGCTCTATTAATGCTAGTTGGTGTTAGGAAGTGCTCTATTAATGCTAGATGGTGTTAGGAAGTGCTCTATTAATGCTAGGAAGTGCCAGGTGAAGCTATAGCGTGTTCTACATGATACCAGAAGCGCATTACGAAATGCAACGGAAATAATAGCACTTACACATAATAATTTGTTAGTAAAAATAATATAAGAAATGGTAAATAATCACAGAAGTTCGATAGATATGTGGTAGTTGTAATATAAATACTGTATTGTTCACGGCGAAAATGTTGGTAAAATAAAGAAAACGTGAATGGGAGAAACCCAAGATAAGTAGAGAAGAAGGGCACCTAAATAAAGACGTGGGATCTGAGTAAAGAAAACAGGTTGTCATTGTTACAAAAGTTGAAAGATGAGGCTAAGTAAACATGGTAGAAGAGAGAGAGAAGCTAAAGGGGAAAAGAAAACGAATAAGGAGACAGGATAAAGTAAGGAGTGTGAAGCTAGAAAAAGAAAATAGCAAGGAAGAGAGAGAAACAGACAGACAGAGAGACAGAGAGAGATAGGCGAAGCAAGGTGAAGTGTGAGTGAAATATGGCGGTGAGAGGCAAAAACAGGAAGTATGTTGGAGACGGATGAGAGAATGAACACTTGGGTTGCCAGCAAGTGTCAACTTAATGGAGGAGAGAGACAGATGGAGATGATACAGGGAGGGGAGGATATAGAAGAGGGAGAGACGAGAGAGAGGAGGAAAGGAGGGATGGAGAGACACATGCAGGGCCAAGGAAGCAAGAGTCATACATGTGTATTCACCTTATTATGCCTGCTGTACCGAGCGCCAGCTCTTTGGCCCCGCCTTTTCAGTTGTCGGTACTTTAATTCAGTGGTTCCCGATCGACTAGATTAAACGTTTTCATGGAATGTTATTTTTGCCAACGGAACTAACGTTTGTATGAAGTTAAGTTTGTATGGATTCCATCTCATATTGGTGTTGGAAAGCGTGACTTTGTAGATCGACTGGCCAAAGAAGCTTGCAGGAAACAAAAACTACAGAGCCTGAATTTAAACCATCTAATGCAATTATTAAATACGTACAAATCAAAGAGATTACCCCAGATATAAAAGAATTAATAAATGTCCAAAGACCTGAAAGCTGTGGTATTACAAGCTAAGACAGTGTTTGCAAAGATAGGAATATGTTTGACCAGTAAAAGTGGACCAGACAATGTGATGTAGTCATTGAGCGAATTCGTCTTGGCTATAGACACATTTGGCAGGTTAGTGAGGCTGAGCCACTACCAGAATACTCAGCTTGTAAACTGTGACAAAGTGTTAAGTTATTCACTTGAACACTACATTATTGAATATGAAACTGAAAGATGTTAGACTTCTCCTGTTGTACAATCAACAGAGTAACTTTCATTGAATCTGGTATAATGGAGGACATCCGGACAAATTATACATTTTCTTGTCCATATTAAAAAAAGGTACCTGAAAAAAGGAGGGAGGGAGAGAGAATTGTCATCGGGGAAAGCGCCAAGTCATTACGACTATATAACACTAGGAAGGGATCTGGATAAGGATTGGGCTGGGACGGGGGTAAGGGATGCACCTTAAGCATCCACCCCTATCCTGCGTTACAGTGAACAGTAGAAAGTTGCACATACAAATTCGTAAATTAAATTTGAATAATATCTGATGTAATAGATGTAAACTCGTGAAATATGTTTAAATCTACAATTTAGACCTTTTGTCTTATGTATGATCCTCTATCTTGTGTGTTAGTGAATATAAGCAGCACCGTAATAAGACCTAATTGAGTTACTCTGATTAGGCAAAATTGTATGTATTATTTTCTCAGTAAAGATGTTAATACAAAATATCTTCTTTTAAACCTGTGGATGGAGTTAGCACATTCTATTTTCTCACAACTATTATATTAGGCTCATCTATATGTCTAGCTTTTATCCGGAACCGCTCGTTTTCTTACGGAGGTGTTACAGGAACAGACGACTTCTCTGTATGATAAGCATCTTTTCCTTATCTTATTTATCATTGTCCCTAAACATCTTATGTGTTACGATCATATTTCCCTTTTCCCATCATTTTTTCTAACCCGTAATGTGCAGCTCTTTCAGTCTTTCCTCATATTTCTGGCGGTGTCATTTTGGAACCAACCTTTTAACTTATCTCTGAACGTCCTCAAGTTCTGTCTTGAGCTTTCTTAGATATTGCTTTTATGCAGGGACCACATTTTTCAATAATACAGTGGCCTAAATGGCGAATGTTTACCACCTTAGTAACTGCCACTGATTCTGTTGATATGTGACTGGGACTGGAGACAGCCTCGATATTACCCCTAAATGGGTTTTGTTCCTAGAGCTGCTTTTCCTTCGCTGTGAAATGACCTTGTGCTCACTTCGAACCTTCCCTTTTCATTACCTTACATTTACTTGGGTTTGGTGTCAAATAACACTCTTTCAGATCGGCACTACAGTTTGTTCGGCTCCTCCTGCAGCATTCCAGTCCTTATTCATCCTAATGATTTTTGTAGCAGCTTTACGTCACCGAGGGATATCGACATGTAGAAGTCTGCTTTCTGGGGCCGGTCATTGATCAAGGATCGTCGCGGACTGTTGTTCTCACTACTCCATCCTGATTTATTCCCTCTGGCTAGGGCTCTTTACCTCTATGTGTGTATTCACCTATGTATATTTACCTGTGTGTGCCTGCACGATCGAGTGTGTGTGTGTGTGTGTGTTAAACCACAACACCATTTCCCAAACACTCTTGTTCGAGACGTAGAGACTCGAACCTTTGTTTCCATTGTGTAACGCTGGTAAAAACTCATGATTTAGTCCGACAGCCAAGGCTAAAGTGTTTTTCAAATGCTTGCCGTAAAGTGCGTTGGGTGAGACAAGGTGGCGAGATACAGATGACGAAATTAAGTGACGTGTCTCTTAATAATGGGATTTCCACCTCTTCGATTCATAGTGGCGTCAAAGAGGAACGCAAAGAGGAATATATATATATATATATATATATATATATATATATATATATATATATATATATAATATATATATATATATATAATATATATATATATATATATATATATATATATATATATATATATATATATATATATGTATATATGTATAATGTTGTATATCTGTTTGTAATATCTCTCTCTCTCTCTCTCTCTCTCTCTCTCTCTCTCTCTCTCTCTCTCTCTCTCTCTCTCTCTCTCTCTCTCTCTCTCTCTCTCTCTCACTCTCACTCTCACTCTCTCTCTCTCTCTCTCTCTCTCTCTCTCTCTCTCTCTCTCTCTCTCTCTCTCTCTCACTCTCACTCTCACTCTCTCTCTCTCTCTCTCTCTCTCTCTCTCTCTCTCTCTCTCTCTCTCTCTCTCTCTCTCACTCTCACTCTCTCTCTCTCTGTCTCTGTCTCTCTCTCTCTCTCTCTCTCTCTCTCTCTCTCTCTCTCTCTCTCTCTCTCTCTCTCTCTCTCTCTGTCTCTCTCTCTCTCTCTCTCTCTCTCTCTCTCTCTCTCTCTCTCTCTCTCTCTCTCTCTCTCTCTCTCTCTCTCTCTCTCTCTCTCTCTCTCTCTCTCTCTCTCTCTCTTGTTGAGCAAGACTTCACAAACAAACACTTATACCCAAGGTAAGATATATCCAGGTTTGGGTTCCTCTTGGTATACTGCGTATCGGAGTCTCCTGGAAAATGGTGCGGTAATCCACGTTTGAGTTATTCCTATAACGACGCTGACAAAGCGGCCTACAATGGGGAACGCGTTAAGATTTTTGAGTTCACTGATGTTGAAATGCGAAATTACGCGGCAAATTTGAATCACGGCAGAGGCGAGCGCTGATTGGCCGAGTTAAATGTGGCGGGAAATTTAAATGAGCGCGTATGAATGCTGTCATCACACCGGATCAGATCATTTGCACGGCTGCCAAGTTTCTTTCTCTTCCACTGATTCTTGGCACCATTTGTCATTTTAACGTTGCATGTTGACATTATTCCCGGCAGC
Source organism: Procambarus clarkii (assembly GCF_040958095.1). NCBI lineage: Eukaryota > Metazoa > Arthropoda > Malacostraca > Decapoda > Cambaridae > Procambarus > Procambarus clarkii. The sequence goes on along the minus strand of NC_091199.1, from coordinate 12,177,275 downwards.
CTTGGGGCAACGTGGTGGCTTGGGTCTCGTGACATCGATTTTGCATGTGTGTAGTGGCTGGCTGGCTCTGACTGAAGACCGCGTGAGAGAGAGGGGAGCGGCGGGGCTCGAACAGTCCACTAA
>NC_091199.1:12122152-12172152 GCF_040958095.1 Procambarus clarkii | reverse complement strand
CTCTCTCTCTCTCTCTCTCTCTCTCTCTCTCTCTCTCTCTCTCTCTCTCTCTCGCTGCGTATGCGTGAGGTTATATGCCCTCTTTACGTATAACTTGTTCCAAGTGTGCATGTATCCACCCTACTCAAGTATGCTAGAGTGCGTGAGAGTATGTTAAGTAGATGCAGGTTACGGGGTGCAGCATACATATGTATGAGCATATTTATGAGCATATGGGTAATGCAACGTGCCTTTCACGCCGCCCCGTACAACCCGCCGCTTTCAAAGGGACCTTTCCCCTTCACCCTCCCCCCCTCTCTCCCCCTCTCCTATCCCCCCTTTAGCATCACCTCTCAAGGGGTAAACATCGCCCTTACTGCCCGTCTTGGCTAAGGGTTATAATTGCCCGAGTCTGGCTACATCGTTTGCCGGTGTCAGACTCTATCATCGCAAATCATTTAACCAAACCCGGATTAATAATCAAAGAGCTACGGCGGGTAGTTGGAGGAGGTGGTTAGTTTGAGCCTTAACTCGTAGGGGCTCTAAGGGTCTTTATGGCGTGTTTTGAAGGACGTGGTTTGAGGCGTATATTCATGTGGCCTCCGAAGATGTGAAGACTGCGGAGTCTTGATCGTGTCCTGATACCGGGGTTTCTTATTTTAGCTTTCCTCTCATATATATAAAAACAATTTAATTTCATAATTGTGGAACTTGTCTTTGAGCTCTTGTGTATAAGCTATGCTTCGTTGTTTATATATTTCCTGGTGTGGGGGGGGGGGCGTTGATGCTCTCTCTTGGCTGTATATATTGTCACATTGATTCAGTGATCTCTTCTGATCATTACATTTTCTCTCTTTCTCTCTCTTGCTCTCTTTCTTTCTCTCTGTCTCTCTCTCTCTGTCTCTCTCTCTCTCTCTTTCTCTCTCTCTCTCTCTCTCTCTCTCTCTCTCTCTCTCTCTCTCTCTCTCTCTCTCTCTCTCTCTCTCTCTCTCTCTCTCTCTCTCTCTCTCTCCTAATTTTCACTCGCACTTTTATCTAGTTTCCCTCATCTTCTTCAACCATTTCCCGTCTTTATCCCTCCTTTCTTCTCTACTGCCTTCACTTCTTTCTATATATCACTTCTTCCCTTCTTCTTTTCCTCCTTCAATCTATCCATCCACCTCTACTCCATTCACCACTTTCTGCCATTCCCTCCTCCACTCCCTCTTACACTGCCTCGTCCACTCCCTCCCTCCCTCCCTCACCTGCTCCTGACAACCAATAAGTTATTAATAAGTTATGAAGAATCTTGTTGTCAGTAATTGTTACCTTCCGCATGTCAGTCATGTTGGTGGTGGTGTTGATGTTTGTTGGTGGTGTTCTTGGTGGTGGTGTTGATGTTTGTTGGTGGTGTTCTTGGTGGTGGTGGTGGGGTTGATGTTTGTTGGTGGTGTTCTTGGTGGTGGTGGTGGGGTTGATGTTTGTTGGTGGTGTTCTTGGTGGTGGTGTTGATGTTTGTTGGTGGTGTTCTTGGTGGTGGTGGTGGGGTTGATGTTTGTTGGTGGTGTTCTTGGTGGTGGTGGTGGTGTTGATGTTTGTTGGTGGTGTTCTTGGTGGTGGTGGTGGTGTTGATGTTTGTTGGTGGTGTTCTTGGTGGTGGTGGTGGTGTTGATGTTTGTTGGTGATGTTCTTGTTAGTGGGGGTGTGGTTGATATGGTTGTTGGTGATGTTCTTGTTGGTGGTGGTGTGGTTGATATGGTTGTTGATGTTCTTGGTTGTGGTGGTGGGGTTGATATGGTTGTTGGTGATGTTGCCTATGTATGAGTGTGGTTGGGATTGGTGGAGGTGGTGGTGGTGTAGTTTATGTGGTGAAGATTGAGAGTAACGTTGTATGTAATGGTGGTGATTGTTGACGTGGTTGTCATTGCAACAATTTATTCTCATTCACCTTAAATGTCTATAACATTTAGTATCTTACACGTCTGAATCATGTTTCATCTGGTAGTTCTCTTCTGGAGTGCTGAAGGTTCTATTTTCTTAACCTGTCCTCGTAACTCAAGCTTCTAATTTCCGGGATCAGTCTTGTGACATGACTCTGAAACTTCTCAGTTTGCGTGTGTGTGTATTTACTATTTGTGCCTGCAGAATCCAGCTATTAACTCTTGACCAACCAACTGCCCTTTCTGACCAATCTTTTTTTCCCTCTATTTTATCTACTACATATATTTCTCTCTAACACACACACACACACACACACACACACACACACCAGGAAGCAGTCCGTAGCAGCTGTCTAACTCCCAGGTACCTGTTTACTGCTTGGTGAACAGATGCATCAGGGTGAAAGAAAATTTGCCCGTATGTCGTAGTCCTTGCGGTCCCACCTCTCACCTTTCAATCGATTGGCGAACATAAGAATCATTACAGCCGGAGTCAAAGAGCTGAAGCTTAATTCTGCAGGCACAAGATCTCTCTCTCTCTCTCTCTCTCTCTCTCTCTCTCTCTCTCTCTCTCTCTCTCTCTCTCTCTCTCTCTCTCTCTCTCTCTCTCTCTCTCTCTCTCTCACCAATTTATACCGTTGAAAATCCCACAAGGAAAATTATACCTTTCTGTTCTAGGGGTATTTATATCGCACAATGTTAAAATATTCATACCTTTTGGTTGTTCTGGAGAAATTAATTTATATTATATTCATAGGACTTGGCATACATATAAATTGTTATATGCAAAATCAGCGTGGACGGAAGAGAAAATTTCAATGGATATATTTAGTTTCTAAAAATTGAAAAACTAGTTTCCGGGTGTTCTGGAAATGAACTGCGTAAAAGCCTGTGTTCACTTCTTATTGTACAGTATTGTATATATTTATATATCTATATATAGTTTGGTTATTTGGATATCTTAGTAAATATATTAGAACAATATTTTAAAGAAAATAATTAAAGAAAATATATTTAGGAAAATTATTCAAGAAAGTTTCTTTAAGAATATTTTTCTTATAGAAAATATATTAAATATAAGAAAATTATTGATTTTATATATTACACTATGTATTTGTGTGTGTGTGTGTGTGTGTGTGTGTGTGTGTGTGTGTGTGTGTGTGCGTCTGTGTGCACTCGTGTGTGTGTGTTCAGTTGTTCATTTTTGTCTCTGTCAGTTACTTTCACGGTGATAAATAATGTGTTTGTTTATATGCTTAAGAGAGTAAGACATACAGATACAGACAAACAGACAGACAAACATACAAACAAAGACATACATACAGAGTAAGAGAGTGGCATAAATAAACTTTTGCATTTGTTAAAAATCTTCATTGACCTAAGGACTGCGTGTTCACTCACAAGTTAGTGTTGTCTTTACTAATGTCACCTTATTTTCTTCTGCAGGTAAGCAGTCACATTATGACGTCACCACCAATCAGCTGATCAGTGTCAACAAACGAGTGTCTCAGCGAGAGGTGAGGTAATTGTGTTTATAGCAGGTGGTACATTAATTAGTTTGATATTAAGTGAATAATGTTCTCGCCTATCTGTGCTTGTGGAGGCCTGGTCGACGACCGGGCCGCGGGGACGCTAAGCCCCGGAAGCACCTTAAGGTAACCTCAAGGTAGGTGAGTGTTGCGCATCAATTGTTGGCTCCCTCCTTCATTCTACCTCATAAGATCCTGTTGTATCTACTTATGCATCCGTGAATAAAGGTTTATCTTCGTTACTACACTGTAGGTCATTTCGCTTCGCTGCCAGTCGGCGAAAACTTCTCTACTGGTTTATTTATATATATATAGTTTCCATGGACGGCGTCTTGGTCACTTTAGCCTGACCTAGCAGTTCGTACCTCTCATCTCTAGTTCCTGACGTACTTGTTGATGTGAGGATTGTATGTTGCTCAGACTTCCTGAAGACAGTCTTTATGTTTACCGACCCTCCATATGTCGCTTGCGTTATGCGGTGTGTGTGTGGCTGAGATGATGGCTATCCCAATGTCTTTATATATCCGTCTCCTAAAATATTGCAACTCTAAACAGGATCTTTATGGCTGGCACCTATCTTCATTCCTCAGCATTTGTTGTTGTTGAACTCTAGTAGCCACTTGTTATATATTTCTTGCAGTTTGTCCAAGTTTTCCTGTACTTTATTGCATTGTTATTCCGGAACTTCTCAGTTAACATCTCGCAACGTTTAGGACATTTTTCTCAGTGTGATTTTGTCTTCTTCTTTTGCTTAGGCACACGCTTCCTTACCCCTTGTGGCACCGTCCCTGGCACCGTCCCTGGCACTACAGCTCAGGGACATAAGCTGGACTCAGGGAAACAAGCTTACTTAGTGAAGCACTAAGTTTGTAAGTTTTCACTAAGTGTATGTGGGAATTTGTATGTGTGTGTTTTATTAGTATGTTTGTGCGTGAGTTTGCTTATGTGTGAGGAGCGAGCAAGAGAGAGAGAGAGAGAGAGAGAGAGAGAGAGAGAGAGAGAGAGAGAGAGAGAGAGAGAGAGAGAGAGAGAGAGAGAGAGAGAGAGAGGTGGTGAATGAGTAGCACTGGTTTAGACTTTAGAGAGACAGAGTGTGAGGGGCAGTGTGAGCTAAGCGGGAGACAGACAGAGACAAGCCTCGAGTGTGTTTGTACATGCGCATATTTGGGTAATGACACCCTTGTGTGGTGTACATGATCCCACTCACGCGCCTCCGCTACTGGGCTCTTCAAGTCCTCCTCCAACTCCCCCCCCACCCCCCACCCCCCACCAACTTCCTCCTCTAAACACCACACATATTCTCCTCCATCTATCTTCTCCACATCCTCTCCCCCGCTCCACTCCCCTATCCACCCGCTCCACTCCCCCTCTCCACCAGCTTGGCGTGTGGATATGTTTTCTGCTCTTGACGGACATTTGGATACGTTCACATTATGGCACTACAGTATGTGCATACAGCTATGCACGGAGGCAGGTACATCCGTGAACATGCACCAACGCATACTGAGGATATTACACGTCAAATATTGATACTGTTCTTAAAAGATTTCCCCATTTTGCACCCGCAAGATAACGTAAGCTTTTAAGGGTTGATAGATGTTAATCTTCTTGTTTGAGGAGCTGTTCACTTGAGACAGTTAAGCAAGTCCCAGCTGTGTCTGGGTACAAGTGACAGGATATACAACCCAGCGGGTTTTCTTCCTATTAGGGAGTGTTGTACATGCTGCTATGGCGGTGTGTCCACTCACAAGATGAGTGGCGCTGCCCAATAAACTCGCCCCTCGGGGCAAAATTTAAAATCTATTAAAGGGCTAATAGAATTCAATCCTAGTAAGTGTACATCAATGAAGATGATATCCAGCGATAACCTATCACCAGGGAGGGAAAGAGCCGCAGGTGCAAGACAAAGAAAGCGACGTTCGGAGTAGGTATCACATAGAACCTGTCTGAGAGGAGCGTTACTGATGAGTGATAATGAGTAATGAGGAAGTTGCTTCTCTGTGATCACTGTCCGACTGCTCTAATGTTTAGTTAGTTTAGTTCATTTATTATGCACCCCATACCCATCATGTGGGCGGTAGTGGAAAGGGTTACAGAGGCACATAATGGGCTCGGGTAATAAACCCCACAATTCATTTAGCTAAGCAAGTTACAATCTTGATTAGGATTTGCACTTTTGATGCGTGGTGCAATGTTGGTGATCACGTGACTCCCAAGGAAGAAGGAGAAGGGAAGAGAGAAAGTAAGGGAGAGAGCATGAGAGAGAGAGAGTAAGGGAGAGAGCATGAGAGAGAGAGAGTAAGGGAGAGAGCATGAGAGAGAGAGAGTAAGGGAGAGAGCATGAGAGAGAGAGAGTAAGGGAGAGGGCATGAGAGAGAGAGAGAAAGGGAGAGAATATAAGAGAGTAAGAGCAAGACAGTCCCGGGGTGAGCCGTGAAGGGTCATCTGTGTGTTTACAGGGAGTGTGATGGCGTCATAGGGAGACTCAGGCCACTGACTGCCTCCTATTATTATTAATGTCTTGGATTATTCTTACTGTCCCCTGTACGTGACGTCCCTTGGAAACGGAGTGCATTTATAAGCACAGTGATTTGATATACATGTAAATAAATGCTTCAATGTCTTATTTAAGCATCTTAAATAAGTCCATTTGCGTTAACGTAATTAGTGGTTAAGTAATCAGTCAAGAAACTGGATCAAGTGACTTCCCATCTTATTTTTTTTATATAATCTTACTATGGGAGCCGGTCGGCCGAGCGGACAGCACTCTGGACTTGTGATCCTGTGGTCCTGGGTTCGATCCCGGGCGCCGGCAAGAAACAATGGGCAGAGTTTCTTTCACCCTATGCACCTGTTACATAGCAGTAAAATAGGTACCTGGGTGTTAGTCAGCTGTCACGGGCTGCTTCCTGGGGGGTGGAGGCCTGGTCGAGGACCGGGCCGCGGGGACATTAAAAGCCCCGAAATCATCTCAAGATAACCTCAAGAAAGATGATGCACTGATGTCTGGAAGCCCTAAAAACTGGAAATTAAGAATGGTTCCAGCTCCTACTTGGTCAGGTTTCCTGTGTCATTCTCTTGTCTCTCACACCGAGAAGTATACATAATTTATCGGTATATACACACAGATAGTTTCCCCTTAGACCAACATTAGTGTCAGGACTAAAGTGTACTCGCTGGTACGTCAGTATTGTGACGGTGTTAAGCCCATCATCACGCCACTGGCAGGACAACTTTGGAGGGACCCAAGAGCCAGAGCTCAACCCCTGCAAGCACAAGTAGGTGAGTACACCTCTCTCCTCCTTGAGACTCACAGGTGAGAGGAATTAATAAGCGGGAAAGTCAGTGACTCGCCTCAGGGAGTTGCAGTTGTGTCCAGTTGGCAAGTAGCTTGCAACTTGAACACTTGGCAGACAAGAATTGCTTTTTGCAACTTTTGTATTTTTCTAGCTCATCAAGACTGTAACTTAGCTAAATGATTTGTGGGGTTCAGTCCCTGAGCCCATTATGTGCCTCTGTAACCCTTTCCACTACCGCCCACAAGATGGGTATGGGGTGCATAATATATGAACTAAACTAAAAACTAAACTGTATTATTATTATTATTATTATTTATTATTATTATTATTATTATTATTATTATTATTATTATTATTATTATTATTATTATTATTATTATTATTATTATTATTATTGTGTTTAGACTTAGGGTCCTGTGGTAGAAACTTGGGTTAAACGTTGCTTAATCTGTAGGTGCCAACGCCAGGCTCAGAAGGTTGGGAAATTGAATTAAGAATCGTTCAGGGAATTTTGTAAGACGCAGCATCTACCTAGACAAATAAACAAAGTAATTTGAGTCTTAAATATTTGGCATGAGAGTGGGGTGGCGAGGGATAAAATATGAAGGAATACCATAAGCCCTAAACCTCCCTTCATTGGAGGAGCGAAGAATCTGGTGAGATACAGCCACGACTTACAAAGTATTCTGGAGTCCTGACAGGTTGAACAACGACAAACTATTTATCATGGTAGGAACCAGAATGGGGTTAGGGGATGGGGGATGGGGGGGGGGAGGGCTCAGAGGGAGGCTGAGTAACCGGGTGATCCATAAGGACAAAAAAATAACTTCTCCGGTGTGGGGGGGGGGAGCAGGTATGTAACCAGCTAGGTAGTAGAAGGGAGGTTATGCTTAAAGCTTTGAATCACACCACCACCACCACCACCACCATCATCGTCACCACCACCACCACCACCAACACCACCACCAACACCACCACCAACACCACCGTCACCACCGTCACCACCACCACCGTCACCACCACCACCACCACCACCAAAACCTCTTTCATTCACACAACTCCCCCTACCACCCATGGGATCGGGAGACTGGGTTTGAAATAAACCACTTGGCCATGCGGGCGTGAGTATAGGGGCGGCACTGCCTCACTCCCACACTCCCACACCCTCATTATCACCCTCATGTATCACCCACGGACAGACCCCTCCCTCATGCTGGCCACATACACACACACACTCATGTACATACACTCCCTCATGCTAAGCCACACTTGACACATCATATACACACACAGAGATATACTCATGTGCTCACAATTCCTCGTGCGAGGCAACACTCATATACACAGACATTCTACCACACAAACATACACTCATGTTCACAATCGTTCATGCTCGGCCACGCTCATGTTCACTACATACATTCAGACACACACACATTCATGTATCCTGACTTCCTCATTCTAGACCATACTCATATACTCTCATAAAGCCTGATTATCTCCCTCATTTATTACTGGTGGACAGAACCTCCCTTATATTAAGGTACACACACACACACACACACACACACACACACACACACACACACACACACACACTCCATAGTGTATAGTAGGTCACTGGAGACGGGAGACCTACCAGAAATATGGAAGATGGCGAATGTGGTCCCAATATACAAAAAGGGCGACAGGCAAGAGGCACTGAACTACAGGCCAGTGTCATTGACTTGTATACCATGCAAGGTGATGGACAAGATCGTGAGAAAAAATCTAGTAACACATCTGGAGAGAAGGGACTTTGTGACAAATCGCCAACATGGGTTCAGGGAGGGTAAGTATTGCCTGACTGGCTTAATAGAATTCTACGACCAGGTGACAAAGATTAAGCAAGTAAGAGAAGGCTGGGCGGACTGCATTTTCTTGGATTGTCGGAAAGCCTTTGACACAGTACCGCATAAGAGGCTGGTACATAAGCTGGAGAGACAGGCAGGTGTAGCTGGTAAGGTGCTCCGGTGGATAAGGGAGTACCTAAGCAATAGGAAGCAGAGAGTTACGGTGAGGGGTGAGACTTCAGATTGGCGTGAAGTCACCGGCGGAGTCCCACAGGGCTCTATTGAACACAAGGGGCGCACGCACAAGGGGACACAGGTGAAAACTGAGTGCCCAAATGAGCCAAAGAGATATTAGAAAGAACTTTTTAGTGTCAGAGTGGTTGACAAATGGAATGCATTAGGAAATGATGTGGTGGAGGCTGACTCCATACACTCCGTAGATATGATAGAGCCCAATAGGCTCAGGAACCTGTACACCTGTTGATTGACGGTTGAGAGGCGGGACCAAAGAGCCAGAGTTCAACCCCCGCAAGCACAATTAGGTGAGTACACACTGTGATAGGCTTCATGCTAGAATTACCGTCCTGAATAAGGGTTGGCGCTGAGCGTTTTTTAATATTAATTGATAAAGTATTAATAAAAACAGTTAAAAGTAATTTATTCTTGTTATTAGGACTCTGCGTGAAAAGTAATAGAATCCTATGGTAATGTGTGTGTGTATTCACCTAGTTGTGCTTGCGGCGGTTGAGCTCTGGCTCTTTGGTCCCGCCTCTCAACTGTCAATCAACTGGTGTAACTTGGACTCTGTGTGTGTGTGTGTGTGTGTGTGTGTGTGTGTGTGTGTGTGTGTGTGTGTGTGTGTGTGTGTGTGTGTGTGTGTGTGTGTGTGTGTGTGTACTGATCCTTCTTGTAACATGTGGTAACTTCAGCTTTACCTGCCTCTCAATGACCTGTTGTGTTCCAGATGAGCGAGGTACCTTTCCACTCTTCCCAACGCTGTTTCTGCCACGTCAGATTTAGTCCCACTTTTCTCTAAGAGCTTCTTGTGCGAACACTTTCTGGCAATCATTACAGACACAGTTCACAGTTCTCTTTATTTTCATCATTATTATCGAGTCATTGAATTCTAATTGATTTGTTACGCATGGCTCCCCTCCGCTGAACCTTCGTTGGCGTTTCGAGGCAAAACCCAGTGATTCTACATTCTCCATGAGCCAGTTTTCTGATTAGGGCTGGACGGTAGAGCCGACGGTCTCGCGTCATGCAGGTCGGCGTTCAATCCCCGACCGTCTAAGTGGTTGGGGCACCATTCCTTCCCCCGTCCCATCCCAAATTCTTATCCTGATCCCTTCTAAGTGCTATATAGTCGTAATGGCTTGGCGCTTTCTCCTGATAGTTTCTTCCCTCCCTCCCTTCCCTCTGCACAGTTACAGCCCCGCTCCTGTGCCAGGTTAGGCCACCAAATAAGAAAATGGTGGGCTCACCATAGCCCGTGCTACTTACTACTTTTTGTTTAGAGTTGCTGAATCTAAAACAACAACAATAACAGCAACAACAACAACAATAACAGCAACAACAACATCATAGTTTCTGCTGCACTTGACAGGAAATACTTGTTAGATGGTCTGTCTATAGTTTACTTATTCCTGGCTTCCTGTTTTCTCGTATATTGGTGTGTGTGTCTCTTCCTCCTTCGCCTCCTCCACTCTTCACCCTCCCCTGCTTCTTCCCTCTCTCCACCCAATCTCGTCATTGGGTGGGAATATCAACAGCTGTCTCCGTGGACAGTCTACCAGTCTCCGTGGTGCAGTGGTAAGACACTCGCCTGGCGTTCCGCGAGCGCTTTATCATGGGTTCGTATCCTGGCTGGGGAGGATTTACTGGGCGCAAATCCTTAACTGTAGCCTCTGTTTAACTCAACAGTAAAATGTGTACTTGGTTGTAACAACGATTCTTCGCGGCAGGGGATCGTATTCCAGGGACTTGCCCGAAACGCTACGCGTAATAGTGACTGTACAAGAATGTAACAACTCTTGTATATATCTAAAAAAAAAAAAAAAAGCTAAACCCTCATTTCAGACTTGATAGGAGTCGCTGGAATTCAGAAAAGGAGACGAAATACTTCTTCAAGAGGATCATGGGGGGTTGACCCCACCACCATATGACACCATGCAAAGTTCCCTGAGGCTAAACATCCAATATCTGCCATCCAACTCTTGATAAACAAATAGACAGATAGATATTCTCTTTTATAAATATACATATATTAGCTGTTTTCCGTATTTATGGTAGTTATATTGCCGGAACATCTTGTTGATTTTTTTATCTCTTGTATTTACCTTTTGGTGATCGTAAACTCTTCCTTTGGCTTCTTCATCCCCGTTCCAGATATCATCACCTTGCATTTCGTTGAATTAAGATCAAGTAACAATTTATCATATCAGTCGTACGGGCTACTAATGCCTGTGCCACCTCTTGGGGTTGCTTAATCTTCATCAATCAATCAATCAATCAATCAGATCAGTGCTCCAGGACATGTGGAAATGTCGTCACTGTCCTTATTTTCAGATGTGTGGGTTGACTAACCGGTTACCTAATTTGTCCCGGGCAACATGACGCGCTGTGCAATCAATCTCTGTTTTCATTCGTCTTATCTGTTTTGCATCGTCAGTCAGGACTTGCTTTCTTTAAATCAATGCTGGTGTTTTCAAACAGCAAGAGTGTGTGTGTGTGTGTGTGTGTGTGTGTGTGTGTGTGTGTGTGTGTGTGTGTGTGTGTGTGGGTGGGTGGGTGGGTGTGTACTCACCTATTTATGTCTGCAGGATCGAACATTGACTCTTGGATCCCGCCTTTCGAGCAATCGGTTGTTTACAGCAATGACTCCGGTCCTATTTCCCTATCATACCTAGTTTTAAAATTATAAATAGAATTTACTTCCTCAACCTGCTCCTTAAGTGCATTCCATTTTTCCACTACTTTCATGCTAAAAGATAACTTCATAACATCTCTGTGACTCATCTGAGTTTCCAGCTTCCACCCATGTCCCCTCGTTCTGTTACTATTCCGTGTGAACATTTCGTCTATGTCCACTCTGTCAATCCTCCTGAGTATTTTATACGTTCCTATTATATCCCCCCTCTCCCTTCTTCTTTCTAGTGTCGTAAGGTTCAGTTCCTTCAGGCGCTCTTCATACCCCATCCCTCGTAACTCCAGGACGAGCCTCATTGCGAACTTCTGAACCTTTTCCAGTTTCCTTATGTGCTTCTTCAGGTGGGGACTCCATGAGGAGGCGGCATACTCTAAGACTGGCCTCACGTAGGTAGTGTAAAGCACCCTAAATGCCTCCTTGTGTGTGTGTGTGTGTGTGTGTGTGTGTGTGTGTGTGTGTGTGTGTGTGTGTGTGTGTGTGTGTGTGTGTGTCTGTGTGTGTGTGTGTGTGTACTAGGGAGATCTGTGAGTGCGAGTTCCGTCTATTGGTTAGGGGTGATGGACGCCGACCATCAGTAATAGGAAGCGAGACAGTTCATTTGGAGGAGTGTCCCCATCCCCCCCCCCCATACCCTACCCCCTCAGACTATGTGGAACTGTGTAGTGAGGGTAACCCATAAAACACGCGTATGAATGGCCTCTTTTAAATCCCCCCGTCGTAAATTAGGCCAAAACTGTCACGCGGTTCAGTTTGAAGCAGCTCCCCTACCCCCCCACCCACTCCTCTCCCTTCCCCTCCCCCCTCTTATCCCTACCATCTCCCCTATCCACCCAGCAAGCCACCACCCATCCAGGGACGAAGACAGTGACTACTACCTGCCGAGAAGGGCTAGAATGTCCTTTGGGGAAAATATGTTAGTAAGGGTCTTATGGCTGAACCCAAGTCGTGGTATTAGTGTGCTGAGGGTTTCAGCACACTAATACCACGTATTTAGTATATACACGCGCGTATATATATATATATATATATATATATATATATATATATATATATATATATATATATATATATATATATATATGTGAGAATCCACAAGATCTTCTCTGAATGCTCTTTGTTTTCTTCTTCGAGGATGTGGGTCCCTGCAATTGCACCAGAGGTGGTACTCCTAATATATACAAATATATATGAAATATATTCATATATATATTTCAGTATATACATGCGCGCGCGGGCACACGATCATGCAACCTCATCCCCCCTTCACTTACACACACATGCACAAGGAGTAGAGCTGAAGAAGGCAACTATACCATAACCTATATCTACCTGTATTTGGTTTCGAGAGTTATTCTCTCTTAGGCCAGGCATGCCTGGTGATAACTTGATCGGTAGGACTGTTTCTTGTAGCGGCCCGCAGTTATTATAAACTTATCTAAGTCTAGTTCAGTTTACAACTTTGAAAAAGAGGATAAGATAGAATCAGCGGAAATTGCAAGTAGTATTGCCCTATATTGCCGTAAAGCGAAGAGACGAGGCCCAAAAGCTAATCCTTCACCCTCACTCACGATTAGGCACTAGTGGGCAAGCACTCACCTTACTCACTATAGTAGGCGGACTCACCTTACTCACTATAGTAGGCGGACTCACCTTACTCACTATAGTAGGCAGACTCACCTTAATTTTCTTAACCACGAGTTCCACAACGAACTCTCGTTAATTTCTAGGATTAAGCAAATTTAATCATTTAGTCTAAAGCGTATCTGAAAAGCGAAAACACGACAAATAATAAAAAATACAAATTAAAGATATTAGTATCCAATAAAAGTCATGCAAAGATCTCAAAGCTTTACACTAACTCATCTTAGGCCTTCGTCGAGCTCCTGAGAAATGTTGAGTTACTTTTAGAACATTGTAACTAGTTTTCTTGTTTTGTTCATTTATCAAGAATCTCCCACACCCATTATGTGGACGGTAGAGCAGCCATACCCATCCCGTGGACGGTAGGGCAGTCATACCCATCCCGTGGACGGTAGGGGAGCCATACCCATCCTGTGGACGGTAGAGCAGCCATACCCATCCCGTGGACGGTAGAGCAGCCATACCCATCCCGTGGACGGTAGGGCAGTCATACCCATCCCGTGGACGGTAGGGCAGTCATACCCATCCCGTGGACGGTAGAGCAGCCATACCCATCCCGTGGACGGTAGAGCAGCCATACCCATCCCGTGGACGGTAGGGCAGTCATACCCATCCCGTGGACGGTAGAGCAGCCATACCCATCCCGTGGACGGTAGAGCAGCCATACCCATCCCGTGGACGGTAGGGCAGTCATACCCATCCCGTGGACGGTAGGGGAGCCATACCCATCCTGTGGACGGTAGAGCAGCCATACCCATCCCGTGGACGGTAGAGCAGCCATACCCATCCCGTGGACGGTAGGGCAGTCATACCCATCCCGTGGACGGTAGGGCAGTCATACCCATCCCGTGGACGGTAGGGCAGCCATACCCATCCCGTGGACGGTAGACCAGCCATACCCATCCCGTGGACGGTAGGGCAGTCATACCCATCCCGTGGACGGTAGGGCAGCCATACCCATCCCGTGGACGGTAGGGCAGCCATACCCATCCCGTGGACGGTAGAGCAGCCATACCCATCCCGTGGACGGTAGAGCAGCCATACCCATCCCGTGGACGGTAGAGCAGCCATACCCATCCCGTGGACGGTAGGGCAGCCATACCCATCCCGTGGACGGTAGGGCAGCCATGCCCATCCCGTGGACGGTAGGGCAGCCATACCCATCCCGTGGACGGTAGGGCAGTCATACCCAACCTGTGGACGGTAGGGCAGCCATGCCCATCCTGTGGACGGTAGGGCAGCCATGCCCATCCTGTGGACGGTAGGGCAGCCATGCCCATCCTGTGGACGGTAGGGCAGTCATGCCCATCCCGTGGACGGTAGGGCAGCCATACCCATCCCGTGGACGGTAGGGCAGCCATACCCATCCCGTGGACGGTAGGGCAGTCATACCCAACCTGTGGACGGTAGGGCAGCCATGCCCATCCTGTGGACGGTAGGGCAGCCATGCCCATCCTGTGGACGGTAGGGCAGCCATGCCCATCCTGTGGACGGTAGGGCAGTCATGCCCATCCCGTGGACGGTAGGGCAGCCATGCCCATCCTGTGGACGGTGGGGCAGCCATACCCATCCCGTGGACGGTAGGGCAGTCATACCCAACCTGTGGACGGTAGGGCAGCCATACCCATCCCGTGGACGGTAGGGCAGCCATACCCATCCCGTGGACGGTAGGGCAGCCATACCCATCCCGTGGACGGTAGGGCAGCTATGCCCATCCTGTGGACGGTAGTGGGAAGACTGCATGGGTAAAGAATGAGGGAAGATGAATCTCTCTCTCTCTCTCTCTCTCTCTCTCTCTCTCTCTCTCTCTCTCTCTCTCTCTCTCTCTCTCTCTCTCTCTCTCTCTCTCTCTCTTCGCTCTCGCTCTCTTTCTCTCTTTGCTCTCGCTCTCTCTTTCTCTCTTCGCTCTCGCTCTCTCTTTCTCTTTTCGCTCTCGCTCTCGCTCTCTCTCTCTCTCTCTCTCTCTCTCTCTCTCTCTCTCTCTCTCTCTCTCTCTCTCTCTCTCTCTCTCTCTCTCTCTCTCTCTCTCTCTCTCTCTCTCTCTCTCTCTCTTCGCTCTCGCTCTCTTTCTCTCTTTGCTCTCGCTCTCTTTCTCTCTTCGCTCTCGCTCTCTCTTTCTCTCTTTGCTCTCGCTCTCCCTCTCTCCCTCTCTCTCTTGTCTCTTTGTTGATGTTGAGCGTCAAATACCAACCACCTCACTAGAGATTATCTCGCTCTCATGTTGACATAGGTTGCATCATGTTGCATGTATCTTGCACGGAATGATTGCTCATAAACTCTTGGCACTCTGCGGTCAACGGTGCTTCATTAGGACATATTATGACACTCTTGATCTATGATCGTGTCAGAGCTTGCTTGAGTATACTGCTTAGTAACTCTGACTTCAGGAATATGAAATCTGGCAAAATTTTTTTTTTTTTGCGTAGGGGGATAGGGGCAAATGACTTCTGACTGCTCTTAGCAGGCTTAGAGCTCTTCCTTCCCACTTTAACTCTTCTGACTGCTCTTAGCAGGCTTAGAGATCTTCCTTCCCTCTTTAACTCTTCTGACTGCTCTTAGCAGGCTTAGAGCTCTTACTTTCCACTTTAACTCTTCTGACTGCTCTTAGCAGGCTTAGAGCTCTTCCTTCCCTCTTTAACTCTTCTGACTGCTCTTAGCAGGCTTTTTCCTTCTCTTCTCACTCTTCCTTCCCACTTTAAGAGTTACTCTACTAATTTTCTAGGTAGATTACTTATGTGTGTGTGAGAGAGAGAGAGAGAGAGAGAGAGAGAGAGAGAGAGAGAGAGAGAGAGAGAGAGAGAGAGAGAGAGAGAGAGAGAGAGAGATTGTGATGATGGTGTGGTGTTAGTAACTGTGTGTGATGGTATGGTGATGATAGTGTGTGTTAATGCTGGTGAGAGTGTTGGTATGGTGAAAACAATAGTGTAAACAATAATGCGAGCAATAGTGAAGGTTTGCGATAGCGAAGCCTCATCATTCATCACACAAGTATTCACAAATTCATGTATAGTACGTGTGGGCTGACGCCAGCATGGTCAGGTCTTAACTTAATGACTCCTGGCGAGAGCTGTGAATCACCAATAATAAATAGTTAGAAAGCACTTTAATCATGAGAAAATGTGTGGAGTAGGGCGATGGAATCGAACCTGCGGGGTTTGGTCATTGCATTGTGCACTTCAACCATCTTTTTTTTACATTGCCTGGTGTTCAGTTTTTGTATATTTTCTTACGTTCGTAGTTCTTCGGGATAAGGATCTTAACTGCTCTCACCTTAGAATAAGTTTTTCAAGGGAGAATATTACATTTCTGCAGCAGACTCGACGTATGCAAATTGCTGCTTGCGTAGATGAGAAGGTTGAGTCAGGTAATTGTTAGGAGAAAGCGCTAAGCCAGTATGACTATATAAGCACGTGGAGGGAGTATAATGACAGAGTATGTGCTGGGATATGCAATTTATTTTTCTCCTGTACTTCATAAGTATAGTAGTATGCTGAGGGCGTGAAAGGTTGCACTACCGGAGACTTGATAACACGGAGGGTCCCATCAGCTGGAGTGTAGTATTTACGGGGAGGAGATCGAGGCATGACTTCTCGCTGCTATCTTCTTGAGGTTATCTTGAGATGATTTCGGGGATTTTTAGTGTCCCCGCGGCCCGTTCCTCGACCAGGTCTCCACCCCCAGGAAGCAGCCCGTGACAGCTGACTAACACCCAGGTACCTATTTTACTGCTAGGTAACAGGAGCATAGGGTGAAAGAAATTCTGCCCATTGTTTCTCGCCGGCACCTGGGATCGAACCCAGGACCACAGGATCACAAGTCCAGCGTGCTGTCCGCTCGGCCGACCGGCTCCTTGTTAGGGTGCTCAGTTAGGGTGATGTAATGACGTAATGTACTGTTGTCTTGTGCTTTGATCGGGTATTGTATTTGCTGAGCATGCACGTGTGCTTGTGTACACGTGCGTATGTTTCCATGTCCACGTGCGTATGTTTCCATGTCCACGTGTGTATGTTTCCATGTCCACGTGCATATGTTTCCATGTCCACGTGTGTATGTTTCCATGTCCACGTGCATATGTTTCCATGTCCACGTGTGTATGTTTTCATGTCCACGTGCATATGTTTCCATGTCCACGTGCGTATGTTTCCATGTCCACGTGCATATGTTTCCATGTCCACGTGCGTATGTTTCCATGTCCACGTGCGTATGTTTCCATGTCTACGTGCATATGTTTCCATGTCCACGTGCATATGTTTCCATGTCGTCCACGGATGCATGTCCATGTTTACGCCAGAGAGCAGCAGCTAAGCAGGTAGAAAGGTTGGTGAGAAGGATGACCTAATTAAGCTGTTTAAGCCGGCTAGTGATACACTGACATACCCAGGGATTACGGGCTCACCATAGCCCGTGCTACTTGGAACTTTTTGTTCCAGGTAGCGAGTCTTAAACAACAACAACAACAACAACCCAGGGATTACGCAGTTTTTGTTCACGGGTTAATGCGTATCCCTCGCTTCTGGCGACTTGCGGAGATTTAATCAGTCAAGCTTTTTAAATATGTAAATATTCAGATAGTTAAATATAATGACTTGTTCCCCTTGGTTACCCGGTTAGTACTCATGAAGAGGCGGCAGGAAAGGAAAAACAGGATGAGAAAAAGAACAAGTCGAAAGGAAAAAAAAATATAATTGAGATTGGAAAATTGCATCGTTCAAGACATTTTTTATTTTCAGGGAGTCATTGAAGCTGCCGGTCTGTGGGTGGTGTAGTGGGGGTCGAGCGGGGACTTGAGAGCCAAGGAGGAATGACGACACAAGAGTCAAGGGTTGGTAACTGTAGAGGAAGGGGGGGGGGGGTAGTTCCTTACTCGAGAGTGAGTGATTGGTGGCTTCAAAGATAAGGCTCGGCAACTCCAGAATGAATGATTGGTGGATGGAGAGTGAAACATTCACTAGACGAAAGTGGCAACGCTGGCGGTATAATCTGCCACTCTTAACTGTTGGCGTCAACTTTGTTGTCTTCATTTGTACGACATTGTCGACATTACCCTGTCGGAAGGCCCCAGACCGGGCTTGGGGAGTAGAAGAACTTCCAGGCATACTCCAGGTATACTCCAGGTAGACTCCAAGTATGATGGCTAACAGTGGGCCGTCGGCAAGCTCTATAATTGCCGACAGTGGGTAGACAACAAGCACTATGATCGCCGACAGTGGGACGACAACAAGCACTATGATTGCCGACAGTGGGTAGACAACAAGCTCTATAATTGCCGACAGTGGGACGACAACAAGCACTATGATTGCCGACAGTGGGACGACAACAAGCACTATGATTGCCGACAGTGGGACGACAACAAGCTCTATAATTGCCGACAGCGGGACGGCAGCAAGCTCTATAATTGCCGACAGCGGGACGGCAGCAAGCTCTATAATTGCCGACAGCGGGACGGCAGCAAGCACTATGATTGCCGACAGCGGGACGGCAGCAAGCTCTATAATTGCCGACAGCGGGACGGCAGCAAGCTCTATAATTGCCGACAGTGGGACGACAACAAGCACTATAATTGCCGACAGTGGGACGACAACAAGCACTATAATAGCCGACAGTAGACTGTTGGCAGGATCTATGATTTGATGACAGTGGCGGGCGGCATGATGGCTGACAATGGGCTATTGACAGTCATTACGACAACTGACAATTTGTCGGACGCACCTTCGCCAGACTTAGTTTGTCAGTGCTCCAGTTTTTATGGTATAGTAAGTCATAAGAATTTGCCCGCTTCTGGCACTGTGTTTAGGTTACGCCGGACGCACCTTCGTTAGACTCCATTAGTTAGGAACCCTTTATGGTGCGCCGGACGGACCTTCGCCAGACTCCTCTCATTACTTGCCCTGTTTCTTATGACAACAACTTAAAAGATTACAAGAGGACGCTGAGATAAAGGAGGAGGAGGAGGAAGCAAGCCCTAAGAGATGAGTTAGTTATGACTAGAACTTCAGCGGTCTTAAATGCCCAGCTTAAGCTTTAAAGCTTCACGCATTAACAACTTAACTTTCCACATCTTAAATAGTCAGCAACTTAAACTACCTCTCGCTCTTGTCACTTAAGTCTCGCTGTTGTAAGTTCACTCTTCAGTAATTGGAAGTTATCAGATCTAAAATAAGTTTTGTGGTGATTGTTATGAAGAGCCAAGCATCCAGTCAGGGGGGAAATGTACACATCTGTTATATTATAAAATGTACACTCAAAGGTGTTACAAAGTGTATATTTCCGGGCTCTCAGAAATGTACACTTGCTTGTACTAAAAATGTATACATCAAGGGGGAAGACAGAGATAGATAGTTAGAAATAGATATATAGAGAGACAGAAGGAGATAGAGAGGGGAAACAGACATACACAGACAGTTCTGAGCAATGATAGGTATCCCCCTAGTATGTATTTGTTTATATATATATATATATATATATATATATATATATATATATATATATATAATGTGTGTGTGTGTGTGAATACTTTCTCCCCTCCTCTTTTTTATCAAAATATTTAGCTAGGTGTACCTTACCTTGAGGTTACCTTGAGGTTACCTTGAGGTGCTTCCGGGGCTTAGCGTCCCCGCGGCCCGGTCGTCGACCAGGCCTCCTGGTAGTGTAGCCGATGGGCATGGCCTAAAATCGTCTAGGTGGGGGTCCGAATGTGACTCTCATAACTGGCCGACCCCTCACAGTGTTCAAGAGAGAACTCGATAAACACCTTCAATAGATACCTGATCAACTAGGCTGTGATTCATACGTCAGGCTGCGAGCAGCCGTGTCCAACAACCTGATTGACCAGTCCAGTAACCAGGAGGCCTGGTCGGCGACCGGGTCGCGGGGACGTTGAGCCCCGAAATCATCGCCAGGTACCCGCAAGGTAACCTATGCATGATAGTCCTTGCACACCTTGTAAACTCAAAGAATTATCGTTTATGAGTTGAGAAATGTGCGCCGGTGCGTACGTAAACTGCTGTTTTTTTATGAAACTAATAGCTTACACGCGATCAAAAGACCTAGCTGGGACTGCCAGACTTCCCCTATCTCTCACTCTCCCTCTCCCTCTCCCTCTCCCTCTCCCCCTCCCTCTCCCTCTCCCTCCCTTACTCTCCTTCACCTCACATCCCTCGCAGGTATACAGGCAGTCGGGGTTACAGTTCTCCGAGGGATTAAGGTAATATTCAGTGGAGGTTTTAGCTTGTGGTCCACCGGGCTTACCACTGTGTTGCTGTGTCAGCTCTAGAACAGGGAAGTTCTGGCCAACCCAGTGATCAAACATTCTCACACACCACAAGATACACACGCGCGTGCATTCTCGCGGCCTGCGCTCGGGACTTGTTGTCCAGGGATTTGGGTTTGATTCCCGGCCGAGGCAGAAACAACTGGACAGTTTCTTTCATCTGATGAGTCTCTTCACCTATCAGTAAATAGGTATCTGGGAGAGTTAGTCAGCTTTTGCAGACTGCATTCTGGGAATGTATTTACCTGTCAGTACTGACCTATCAGTATGTACGGTGGAGTACATAATATACAGGTCTTTATTCCCAGGTCCAGGTCCCAGGTCCAGGTCTCAGGTCTTTTATGGTATAAATATACAGGTCTTTATATTTATTATAAAGAGGTCCAGGTCTTTATGCCCCGCCTGCTAGTCTTGTACTTGATGTACTTCAATTTAACTATTCTGATTTTCAAATGTTGGATTGGGCTTTAAAATTGTAGATGGAGGTGGCTTCCACAGCTTCTTTTAGAGAATGCCACTTGTTAATAGGAAATGTATATGTGTATCTCTCAGAATGTTCGGTAATACGTTTATTGTTTGTGATGTGTGTCTATGTATGTATTAACACGATGTACTGAACGGGGTGAGAATAGCTTGAGCTACCTCATCCCTTTGTGTGTGTTTTACCTCAATAAACTTATTTCAATTTCAATTTCAATTCCACTTGTTAACCACCCGTACTGGGTACGAGTATTTTCTTACGTCCCTTCGGCTCATTTGCGTGTCCAACTTCCGCGTATGTCCTCTTGTCCTGCTTTCTCAAAATCTGAACACGCGGTCCTTATCCACCTTATCTCTTGCCCTCAGTATCTTGCATGTCGTGATCATATCACCTCTGTTCCTTGAATCCTCTAGGGTTGTGAGATTTAGTTCCTTTAACCTATCTTCGTAGCTTAATCCTCTTACGTCTGGTAGCAGTCTTGTAGCAAACCTATGTAGTAGATATGAGAACATAGAGAGATGTCGGGGTTAATACATTAGACAGACAACGGTTAGAAAGGTAGAGACCTAGAGCTAACAACTCGATCTTGCGGGCACAAATACTAAATTCAAAGAATAAATATAGACATACGCTCGTGCGCGCGCGCGCACACACACACACCCACCCCACACACCCATCCACACACACAAACACACACACACACACGCACACACACACACACACACACACACACACACACACACACACACACACACACACACACACACACACACACACACACACACACACACACACATATTTGCTGATGATGCTAAAATTATGAGAAGGATTAAGACAGGGGAGGACAGGAAGAGGCTACAGGATGACATGGATAGTCTCAATGGATGGTCCAACAAATGACTACTAGAGTTTAACTCGAGCAAGTGCAAAGTGATGAAGATAGACGTAGGGAGCAGAAGGCCAAACACAAGGTACCAGCTGGGAGAGAAAATCCTTCAAGAGTTAGGAAGAGAGAAAGATCTGGGGGTTGATATCACATCAGACCTTCCCCTGAAGCCCACATCAAAAAGTTAACATCAGTGGCGTATGCAAGGCTGGCAATCGTTAGAACTGCTTTCAGAAATTTGTGCAAGGAATCTTTCAGATCCTTATATACCTCATATGTCAGACCCATATTGGAATATGTGGCTCCAGCGTGGACTCTCTATCTAGTCAAACACAAAATGAAGTTAGAAAAGGTTCAGAGGTATGCCACGAGGCTAGTCCCCGAGCTGAGGGTTATGAGCTAAGAGGAAAGATTACTCTAACTTAACCTCACGACACTGGAAGACTGAAGAATTAGGGAAGACATAATCTCTCAAGAACTGACAGAGTTGATAAAGATAAACTGTTTAACACGGGTGGTACGCGAACAAGGGGACACAGGTGGAAACTGAGTACCCAAATGAGCCACAGTGACGTTCGAAAGAACTTTTTAGTGTCAGAGTAGTTAATAGATGGAATTAGGCAGCGATTTGGTGGAGGCTGAGTCCATACACAGTTTCAAATGTAGATATGATAGAGCCCAATAGGCTCAGGAACCTGTACACCAGCTGATTGACAGTTGAGAGGCGGGACCAAAGAGCCAAAGCTTTACCCCAGCAAGCACAACTAGGGGAGCACACACACAGAAAGGAAAGCCAGATCCACCTTGTAATCCCTCACCGGGCGCGGTTTCGAAGATGGGATTTACAAACGTGTATGTGTACCGAGGGAGCGGCCCAACCACCCGACCAGCAAACCAACTTACCAGCCAGACTACCAGCCCCCCCAGCCAGCCAGCCAGCCAGCCAGCCAGCCAGCCAGCCAGCCAGCCAGCCAGCCAGCCTCACAGCCAGCCAGCCAGCCAGCCAGCCAGCCTCCACTACCTCCTCCTGCAGCTGGCCTCCACTACCTCCTCCTGCAGCTGGCCTCCACTACCTCCTCCTCCAGCTGGCCTCCACTACCTCCTCCTCCAGCTGGCCTCCACTACCTCCTCCTCCAGCCAGCCTCCACTACCTCCTCCTGCAGCTGGCCTCCACTACCTCCTCCTCCAGCTGGCCTCCACTACCTCCTCCTCCAGCTGGCCTCCACTACCTCCTCCTCCAGCTGGCCTCCACTACCTCCTCCTGCAGCTGGCCTCCACTACCTCCTCCTCCAGCTGGCCTCCACTACCTCCTCCTCCAGCTGGCCTCCACTACCTCCTCCTCCAGCTGGCCTCCACTACCTCCTCCTCCAGCTGGCCTCCACTACCTCCTCCTGCAGCTGGCCTCCACTACCTCCTCCTCCAGCCGGCCTCCACTACCTCCTCCTCCAGCTGGCCTCCACTACCTCCAGTGGTGGGTGTTGCTATGGTACCAGTGGTGGGTGTTGCTATGGTACCAGTGGTGGTACTACGGTAGTTACAGCGTCAATGACCACAGAGGAGATTGTACGCCCCTTCCCCCCCCCCCCTACCTTTTCTAGCACGAAAATGTTCTAGTACGACAATTTTTGGCCGTACGTGACGCATCCGAGCGAATAACGACGTTCCTTGTAGGAGGAGGAGAGGTTGGATGATTTGTTGGTGTTTGTAGTGTTTGTGGTGGTGTTTGTGGTGTTTGTGGTGGTGGAGGCGGGAGCACACAGGTGGTTGACTTGACTGGCAGCTTGGCCGGGTCAACAGGGAATGTGAATGAGGCTGGTGGGCGAGCAAATTATGAATGATTACAGGCGTGTGAAGCGTGGTCCTGTGGTCAGCTGTGATAGCCTGCCCCCCCCCTCCCCCTCTCTCTCTCTCTCTCTCTCTCTCTCTCTCTCTCTCTCTCTCTCTCTCTCTCTCTCTCTCTCTCTCTCTCTCTCTCTCTCTCTCTCTCTCTCTCTCTCTCTCTCTCTCTATTCCTCTCTCTCTCTCTCTCTCTCTCTATTCCTCTCTCTCTCTCTCTCTCTCTCTCTCTATTCCTCTCTCTCTCTCTCTCTCTCTCTCTCTCTCTCTCTCTCTCTCTCTCTCTCTCTCTCTCTCTCTCTCTCTCTCTCTATTCCTCTCTCTCTCTCTCTCTCTCTCTCTCTCTCTCTCTCTCTCTCTCTCTCTCTCTCTCTCTCTCTCTCTCTCTCTCTCTCTCTCTCTCTCTCTCTCTATTCTCTCTCTCTCTCTATTCCTCTCTCTCTCTCTCTCTCTCTCTCTATTCCTCTCTCTCTCTCTCTCTCTCTCTCTCTCTCTCTCTCTCTCTCTCTCTCTCTCTCTCTCTCTCTCTCTCTCTCTCTCTCTCTCTCTCTATTCCTCTCTCTCTCTCTCTCTCTCTATTCCTCTCTCTCTCTCTCTCTATTCCTCTCTCTCTCTCTATTCCTCTCTCTCTCTCTCTCTCTCTCTCTCTCTCTCTCTCTATTCCTCTCTCTCTCTCTCTTCTCCAACCACCTCTTACCTCTAGCATCTACCATCCCCCATCTTCCCGTCCTCTGCGTTTGACAATCCACCTCCCCCCCTCTCTCTCTCTCTCTTTCTCCTCCTGCTCCTTTATTCGCTTCCTCCACCACCCTCTATCTCCCCACCCTTCCCACCACCCCCCCCACACCTCCCTTCCTCCACCCCTTCCTTCCCTACCTCTCTCCACTATTCTTTTCCAAGCATTCCCCTTATTTCATATATATATATATATATATATATATATATATATATATATATATATATATATATATATATATATATATATATATATATATATATATATAGATAGATAGATAACCATCTTTGTAACCTATATGTAACTCCTTTTTTGTAACAAGGTTCAAATAAAGCAAATTTATATTTGCGTAGTATATATATATATATATATACTTGGGAGTACCAAGTGTGCGGGTTCGAATCCTCCTCATGGCTCCTACTGATTTTCTCATCTATAATGATAAATAATAATAAAACTTAGAAGAGTAGAATTGCTTTACTAAAATTCTGATAATAATGTTCCTACAAAGTAAAATAATACAAGTAGATGCAAATAAGGCAAAAGTAATCTGGAATAATGAATGCATGAAAGAATAGGTAAGGAACAGGCAGCAGATTACGGGCTCACCATAGCCCGTGCTACTTGGAACTTTGTTCTAGGTAGCGAATCATTAACAACAACAACAACAACAAGCAGAAAGGCTTCAATGACCCCTAAAAATATATATACGATAATAATAGATAAACAAACATTATAAAGACATTAGAGAATTTAATGATGAGTGTAAATACCAATCAAAATATTCAAGAATAAATTCGTGTTGAATAATGTGATAAAAAGGGAGAAGAGTAATGTAAGGAACTGAAGTAGTTGGGTAAATAATTAAATAAATGAATCGATGAATAATGAATAAATGAATAAATGAATAAATAAATAATAAATGAATAAATGAAAAAATAATAAATTTACCCAAATAAATGAATTTGGGTAAATAAATAAATCAACACCAACTGAAAGATAAAACAAATAATCTATCTATTTCATAGACTATGAAAGTAATAGAATATGCATTCATAGACGCTCAAAGGCGAATGAAGTTGAAAAATAAACTTTAAAAAAGTTTATTGAAGAGGCAAAAACAACAGTACAGTCCCCTAAAAACTAGAACATCAGCTAATTACAAAAAAAGAAGAGAGAAATGAATCTGAATTTAAAAGCTGTAACGATTGGGCATGTAGTGGTACCTCCTCATTTGAATATACACGTGTACAACCCAGCCAGTGTATGATTATACATTCATATATCAGCCACTATGAATTGAACTTGACAATTTATGCTGACGTGTTCAACTGTTCATGCATGCATGGCTCTGGCGTGAGTGTGGAATGTGTGTGTGTGTGTGTGTGTGTGTGTGTGTGTGTGTGTGTGTGTGTGTGCATGGTTCTGTACGAGTACATTGTGTGTGTGTAATCACCTTGGAGTACTCGCCGTGCTGTACTTGCGGGCGTTGACCTTCACCTCCTGGGCCCCACCTCTCAACATTTTAATTGACTGGTGTACAGTTCCCTCGCGCCTTTTGGTCTAAGTCATATTTAATATGAAGCTGTGTATGGCGTTGGCCTTCTCGGCTTCAATTATTTGTACATTCCATTTAATCACTATTCAAACACTGGTTAATTATTTGTCATTTATCTGGGGATCATTTGGGTACTTGGTATGTACTGGTGTTTACCTGTTCGCGTATCGCCTATGCTAAATAGTCTGTTTTTGACTGCCCTCTCAATTTTCTTGAGTATCTTGTATGAGGTAATCATGTTTTCCATGTTTCATCTCTATTCTAATGACGTTAATTGTTATTTTTTTTTCGTCTTGTCATTTAACCCAAGCTATTTGCTTAACTCCAGAACGAGTATAGTGGTATACTTCTGGATTTTCTCCAGCATTGTTTTGATTTTACCGAGAAAAGGGTCTCCTTACTGGGGCCTGCATATTGCAGCGTTGGTCTGACGTACGTAGTAGGCATGGTCCTTAACGACTCCTTATTCAAATTTCTAGACAATTCAAATGTTGGCTCAACTTTGCATATACAGCTAACAATATCAGGTTAATATTGGCTTCGAAGGGGATTTCAGCCCCCCCCCCTCCCATGTTCACTCTCTGTCTCACTTTCTAGGAAGATTTCCTCTCCAATTTGGAAACATATATCTGGCCTTCTGTGGCCAACACGCAGCTTCATAACTTTGCACTTGCTTCTGTTAAACTTTAATAGCCACCTGTGGTACCATAATATCAGGTCCAGGTTATTCAGTAGTTTCTTGCAGCCGTCCACGTATATACTGTCTTTATAATTATGGTGTTATTAGCAAATGTTGAGAGAGCACAAGATGTTTGTTTATAGTGGCGCAATCCGTGAGTCTTATGGCGACACAAATAATGGGAGGCTTATGACGGCACTAACAATGGGAGGCTTATGACGGCACTAACAATGGGAGGCTTATGACGGCACTAACAATGGGAGGCTTATGACGGCACTAACAATGGGAGGCTTATGACGGCACTAACAATGGGAGGCTTATGACGGCACTAACAATGGGAGGCTTATGACGGCACTAACAATGGGAGGCTTATGGCGCACAAACAATGGGAGGCTTATGACGGCACTAACAATGGGAGGCTTATGACGGCACTAACAATGGGAGGCTTATGGCGCACAAACAATGGGAGGCTTATGACGGCACTAACAATGGGAGGCTTATGGCGCACAAACAATGGGAGGCTTATGGCGCACAAACAATGGGAGGCTTATGGCGCACAAACAATGGGAGGCTTATGGTGCACAAACAATGGGAGGCTTATGGCGCACAAACAATGGGAGGCTTATGGCGCACAAACAATGGGAGGCTTATGGCGCACAAACAATGGGAGGCTTATGGCGCACAAACAATGGGAGGCGTATGGTGGTACAAACAGTGGGAGGCTTATGGTGGTACACACAATGGAAGGCTTATGGCGACACAAACAATGGGAGGCTTATGGTGGTACAAACAATGGGAGGCTTATGGTGGTACAAACAATGGAAGGCTTATGGTGGTACAAACAATGGAAGGCTTATGGCGACACAAACAATAGGAGGCATATGGTGGTACAAACAATGGGAGGCTTATGGTGGTACAAACAATGGAAGGCTTATGGTGGTACAAACAATGGGAGGCTTATGGTGGTACAAACAATGGGAGGCTTATGGCGACACAAACAATGGGAGGCTTATGGTGGTACAAACAATGGAAGGCTTATGGTGGTACAAACAATGGAAGGCTTATGGTGGTACAAACAATGGGAGGCTTATGGTGGTACAAACAATGGGAGGCTTATGGCGACACAAACAATAGGAGGCTTATGGTGGTACAAACAATGGGAGGCTTATGGTGGTACAAACAATGGAAGGCTTATGGTGGTACAAACAATGGGAGGCTTATGGCGACACACACAATGGGAGGCTTATGGTGGTACAAACAATGGAAGGCTTATGGTGGTACAAACAATGGGAGGCTTATGGTGGTACAAACAATGGGAGGCTTATGGTGGTACAAACAATGGAAGGCTTATGGTGGTACAAACAATGGGAGGCTTATGGTGGTACAAACAATGGGAGGCTTATGGCGACACAAACAATAGGAGGCTTATGGTGGTACAAACAATGGGAGGCTTATGGTGGTACAAACAATGGAAGGCTTATGGTGGTACAAACAATGGGAGGCTTATGGCGACACAAACAATGGGAGGCTTATGGTGGTACAAACAATGGAAGGCTTATGGTGGTACAAACAATGGGAGGCTTATGGCGACACAAACAATGGGAGGCTTATGGTGGTACAAACAATGGGAGACTTATGGTGGTACAAACAATGGGAGGCTTATGGCGACACAAACAATGGGAGGCTTATGGTGGTACAAACAATGGAAGGCTTATGGTGGTACAAACAATGGGAGGCTTATGGCGACACAAACAATGGGAGGCTTATGGTGGTACAAACAATGGGAGACTTATGGTGGTACAAACAATGGGAGACTTATGGTGGTACAAACAATGGGAGGCTTATGACGACACAAACAATGGGAGGCTTATGGCGACACAAAGAATGGGAGGCTTATGGCGACACAAACAATGGGAGGCTTATGGTGGTACAAACAATGGGAGGCTTATGGCGACACAAACAATGGGAGGCTTATGGCGACACAAACAATGGGAGGCTTATGGCGACACAAACAATGGGAGGCTTATGGTGGTACAAACAATGGGAGGCTTATGGCGACACAAACAATGGGAGGCTTATGGCGACACAAACAATGGGAGGCTTATGGCGACACAAACAATGGGAGGCTTATGGTGGTACAAACAATGGAAGTCTTAATGGTGAACCAAAATATGGCAGAATAAAGAAAAAGTGTTTTGCTTCGTTGGTCTGAAATAGTTCGCCTGTAAATATAAAATAATTTTTAAACGTTATTTAACTGGGCAATATTATAATATTTTTCCAGGCCCCAGAAAGCCATGACCCCGGGTGATCTTCAGTACTTATATGAACTCATCTCTTAATCTTCACCTTTCAAGACGGAATATATTGAGCCCCTGTAAACGAGCATCGTCTAATTTCTCAGTCTCGGTACCATGTAAGTCGCTCAGTGCTCAACACCCGTCACTTTGTGAATAACTTTCAGCAAATATGGTCCCCAAAGCTACGTAACGTTCTGGAATAGATCAAACCAATAGACTGTGTAGAGTATAAGCATAACTTTCTCAGATCTAAACTTTGGATGATCTACAAGGTAAGGTAATTATCAGTGAAAAGCGCCAAGCCATTACGATATGTAGCACTTGGAAGGAGTCAGAATAAGGATTTGGGATGGGACGGGGGAAAGGAATAGTGCCCAGCCACTTGGGACGTCGGGGATTGAACGCCGACCTGCAGGAAGCGAGACCGTTCAGCCCAAGTGGTTGGAGAATGATCTACAAACGAAGTTTAATATTACTTTTTGTTTGTACTTCATGTCTTATGAGCCCTTGTGTGTCAACCTCTGTGCCTCGAAATCATTGTCTATCAGTCTCTGTATCAGGCAGACTTTTATGTCTCCTCATTCTGTGTTTGACAGCCTTTGACGGCCAGCCTTTGTGTTTGTCAATCTATGTTTTGCAGCATTTGTGTCTGATAGCCTGTGTTTGTCAGCCGATGTCTGCCAGATTTTGTGCTTGACAGCTGGTGTAACAATCAGTCTATCCATCTCTCTTTTGTCTTGGTTTCTAATCGTCTACACCCACACTATAAGCAAGGTTTCAATTAGCGCACATCTTCCTTAAACACGATCTTCATCACTATAACATTCACACACTTCTTTGACCAACCCATTATGGTTCCCAGAGTTTCCCCTGAGCTGCAATTTCGTGTGTTATGGGGGTCACCTTCCTTATGCCTCTGGTGGTCCCCCTGAACCCGTGGTCTCTGAATACGTTTTCTGTTACATATGCAGAAGATGGGGGATCGTCTCCAGCATAGATCTTCTGAACAAATCAGCAAACTTTGTGAAAGTCTGGCCGCAAGAGGTGGCCCCTATAAGGAGGGGTTATCTTGAGGTTATCTTGAGATGATTTCGGGGCTTTTAGTGTCCCCGCGGCCCGGTCCTCGACCAGGCCTCCACCCCCAGGAAGCAGCCCGTGACAGCTGACTAGCACCCAGGTATTTTACTGCTAGGTAACAGGGGCATAGGGTGAAAGAAACTCTGCCCATTGTTTCTCGCCGGCGCCCGGGATCGAATCCGGGACCACAGGATCACAAGCCCAGCGTGCTGTCCGCTCGGCCGACCAGGGTAGTGTACTGATTGCTTGAATTTCCGTCAACTGTGTCCGAATACATGAGTTGTGGCACATGAAATCCTTTTTGTGCTCAAAGAATAGAAGACAGACTAAGTATTCCTTACGTTCATGAGCGATAGTGTCCTTTTGCGTGAAAGAGCTCCATCCCCTCCGGTTTGACTCTTGCTGGGCAATCAAGCATTGATGTAACACATTAACCAATGGATAAAATAATATTGCATTCGGCGTCAGTGACCTCGTTTTTATGGATCTTAACTTTAATTTATAATCGGCAAAAGTAATTTTTCCTGACTATTGATTTGTGTCCTAATTTTTGAGTTATGTGTCTGGTGAGTTATGTCCCTGGTTGATGAGTTATGTCCCCTGGTTGATGAGCTATGTCCCCTGGTTGATGAGTTATGTCCCCTGGTTGATGAGCTATGTCCCCTGGTTGATGAGTTATGTCCCCTGGTTGATGAGTTATGTCCCCTGGTTGATGAGTTATGTCACCTGGTTGATGAGTTATGTCACCTGAATGTGAGTTATGTCCCTTGAGTGTGAGTTATGTCCCCTGGTTGCAGAGTTATGTTTCTCACTGATAGTAATTTATCCTTCATTGATGAGCTGTTTCCTGATTGATGATTTATATCCCTGGTTGATATCCTAATTGATGAGATATATCCCTCATTGATGAGTTGTATCCTTCATTGATGGGTTATATCCTCATTGATGGGTTATATCCCCATTGATGGGGTATATCCCCATTGATGGGGTATATCCTCATTGATGAATTATATCCCTTTTTAATGAATTATATTCTCATTGATGAGTTTTAACCCCTCATTAGCGCTTAATGAGGGGATAATATACCTGCTTCTAACATACCTTGATTGGTAAATTATATTTCGTAAATGGTGAGTTATGATCCCTAAGACGTAAGGACCAAGACAGAACAGGTTCCTCAGAACCTCTTGCCAGTTTAAGGCGTCACTTGTACAGTTAGAGAGCGCCTCGAGGAGTGACACCTGGCGTGGGGGTGTGTGACTCAGGATACCTTTATGTTAAGGGCGAAGGGGAAGTAATAAATTCTTGACATGTCAGTGTGTGTGTGTGTGTGTGTGTGTGTGTGTGTGTGTGTGTGTGTGTGTGTGTGTGTGTGTGTGTGTGGGTGTGTGTGTGGGTGGGTGGGTATGGGTGTGTGTGGGTGTGTGTGGGTGTGTGTGGGTGTGTGTGTGTGTGTGTACTCACCTAGCTGTGCTTGCGGGGATTGAGTTCTGGCTCTTTGGTATCGCCTCGCAACTGTCGATCAACTGGTGTACAGGTTCCTGAGCCTACTGGGCTCTGTCAAATCTACATTTGAAACTGTGTATGGAGTCACTGCCTAATGCATTCCATTTTCAACTACTCTTGACACTAAAAAAGTTCTTTCTAATATCTTTGTGGCTCATTTGGGCACTCAATTTCCACCTGTATTCACCTAGTTGTGCTTGCGGGGGTTGAGCTTTGCTATTTAGGGCCCGCCTCTCAACTGTCAATCAACTGTTACTAACTACTGTTTTTTTCCACACCACACACACCCCAGGAAGCAGCCCGTGACAGCTGTCTAACTCCCAGGTACTTATTTACTGCTAGGTAACAGGAGTATCAGGGTGAACGGAACTGTGCCTATTGTTTCTCACCGGTGCCCGGAATCGAACCCGGGACCACAGGATCACACGTCCAGCGTGCTGTCCGCTCAACCAGCGGCCCCCATGCGCGTCCCTGTGTCCCCTAGTGTGTGTGCCCCTTGTGTTAAATAGCCTGTCTTTATCTACCCTGTCAATTCTTTTGAGTCTTGTATGTGGTGATCATGTCCCCCCTAACTATTCTCTCTTCCAGCGACGTGAGGTTTAATTCCCGTAGTCTCTCCTCGTAGCTCATACCTCTCAGCTCGGGTACTAGTCTGGTGGCAAACCTTTGAACCTTTTCCAGTTTAGTCTTATGCTTGACTAGATATGGACCCCATGCTGGAGCTGCATACTCCAGGATTAGTCTGACATATGTGGTATACAAAGTTCTGAATGATTCCTTATACAAGTTTTTAAATGCCGTTTTAATGTTGGCCGCCCTGGAGTATGCCGCTGACGTTTTTCTCTTGATATGGGCTTCGGGGGACAGGTTTGGCGTGATATCAAACCCCCAGGTTTTTCTATCTTTCTCTCTGACTCTTGAAGTATTTCATCTCCCAAATGATATTTTGTATCTGGTCTCCTGTTTCCTACACCTATCTTCATTACATTGCATTTGGTTGGGTTAAACTCTAACAACCATTTGTTGGACCATTCCTGCAGCTTCGCCAGGCTTCCTGGCGTCTTGAAGCCTCAAGCTGTCCTCCTCTGTCTTAATCCTTCTCATGATTTTGGCATTGTCAGCAAACATTGAGAGGAATCAGACTATACCCTCTGGGAGATCATTTACGTATTTCAGAAACAGGATAGGTCCAAGTACAGAGCCCTGTGGGACTCCACTGGTGACTTCACGCTAATCTAAGGTCTCACCACTCATTGTAACTCTGCTTCCTATTGCTTAAGTACTCCCTTATCCACTATAGCACCTTACCAGTTATTCCTACCTGTTTCTCCAACTTATGTACCAGCCTCTTATGGGGTACTATGTCAAAGGCTTTCCGGCAGTCCAAGAAAATGCAGTCCGCCCATCCTTCTCTTTCTTGCTTAATCTTTGTCACCTGATCACCTGTGTGTGTATGTGTGTGCGTGTGCGTGTGTGCGTGCTGGTGACAGTGGTGGGGCTTGCTTCGCCA
Source organism: Procambarus clarkii (assembly GCF_040958095.1). NCBI lineage: Eukaryota > Metazoa > Arthropoda > Malacostraca > Decapoda > Cambaridae > Procambarus > Procambarus clarkii. The sequence goes on along the minus strand of NC_091199.1, from coordinate 12,139,185 downwards.
GTACAATGGCGTATAATACTGGTGCTGTATAACTGGCGTCGATTTTACCAGGCCGCGAGAGAATATCAAGATCTGGCACATACACTAGGAGTTTAGCCAGCATTAACAGCATCTGTTTAAATCACCACGCGCATTGTATAAAGTCGCTTTGTTGACACCTTAGACGGCCGACGGAAGACCAGCAACCAGTTATTTAAATTAACATTTTCACATCGATAATAACAACACTAATAATAACAATAATGATAATAATAATAATAATAAAGCTAGCAGGAGGATAATTTATTCTGTTGGACTGGTACCTTCGGGTGCCGTTAAAGTATAATTCAGCACATTCGGACGGCCTCATGTTGCAGCTTCACTGGCGCAGGACACGAAACATACGCCCCGTCTCCGATTTCCAGCACACGACTTGGGCTTAAGGATATTAGTGCCCTCTTTTTCGCTCCCAAATCGCCTCTCGTTCTTACGACCTTTTTTATTTTGGGGAGATTAAATTAATCAACGTATTTATTATGAGACATTGGGGGTAAGAGTGACACATGGAGCTTTGACTTAGAGATTACGGGGACGCGTTCCGTGAAGGAATTGAACTTCTTCGTGATTATTATTATTGGAGTTGAGCTTATCGTGTTTACCCATTGTATATATGGCGACCACAACTGGCGGTAGTGTCCATTGTCTCACTGGCTGAGCTAGTAGTAGTAGTAGGAATAGTAGTAGGAACAGTAGGAGTAGGAATAGTAGTAGGAACAGTAGTAGTAGTAGTAGTAGGAATAGTAGTAGGAACAGTAGTAGTAGTAGTAGTAGGAATAGTAGTAGGAACAGTAGTAGTAGTAGTAGTAGGAATAGTAGTAGGAACAGTAGTAGTAGTAGTAGTAGGAATAGTAGTAGTAGTAGTAGGAATAGTAGTAGTAGTGGTAGTAGTGGTTGTTGTCATTGCTGAATTAGCAGTACAGTTATATTTACTGTAGAGGTAATAGTAGAAGTAATAGCAGTATTACTTAAAATAGTAATAGCAGAGGTAATGGTAGAAGTAGTAGTGACAGCAGCAGTTATAGTGGTAGTAGTAATAATACAAGTAATAGTAGTAGTAGAAGTAGCAGAAATAGCAGTAGCAGTAATAGTATTAGCCTAAATAGAAATATTATTTATATATGTATTATTTTTAGTAATATTATTATTAGTATCAGTAGTACTAATAGCAGTAGTAACAGTAGCAGTTCTTGTAGTAATATTGTAACTAACAATAGCAGTTGTAATAACAAAAGTATTGTAAAATAACTAGCAATTGGAGGATCATTAGTAGCAGACAGAAGCATTAAAGTTTGTGAATTTTAATACAATTAATAATCTTGTTTCTGCACGTTATCTTGAGATGATTTCGGGGCTTTAGTGTCCCCGCGGCCCGGTCATCGACCAGGCCTCCACCCCCAGGAAGCAGCCCGTGACAGCTGACTAACACCCAGGTACCTATTTTACTGCTAGGTAACAGGGGCATAGGGTGAAAGAAACGCTGCCCATTGTTTCTCGCCGGCGCCTGGGATCGAACACGGGACCACAGGATCACAAGTACAGCGTGCTGTCCGCTCGGCCGACCGGCTCCCTCCGTTGACAGGACGTTTGTGAGGAAAACACTGCGAACGTTGCGGAAATCTCTCATGCAACGCTTCTCTTAAGTCTTTGGTCATAATCTCTCAGATTTTGTTTATCTTATCACTTAAATTATATCTTGCACGAGGGCGGGAGAGGACAGGTTAGGCGGGTGCTTGGCTCCGTTTTCTGTGTGTCGCCTCGCTAAGGTGGACTCTCCTAGATGTGCTTGTAGGGCGCACGCTTTAAGCGGACATTTAGGAAATCGGTAGATTAGTGTGTGTGTGTGTGTGTGTGTGTCTGTCTGTCTGTCTGTCTGTCTGCCTGTCTGTCTGTCTGTCTGTCTGTCTGTCTGTCTGTCTGTCTGTCTGTCTGTCTGTCTGTCTGTCTGTCTGTCAGTCTCATTCTGATTATTAAATTTGGTATTAACTCATCTTACTCATTAATGTGCTCACTAATATCTAAAACAAAAGCCAGTTTTCAAACAGATTTAATTTATTGCACGTTAATTTACATCCTAATTTGCACATTAATTTAAATACTGATTTACACAGTAATTTACGAATTTTATATAGCTATTAGCATTTTAAGTAATAAATAATTTCATTTTAAGTGATAATGTTACATTTTTAATTCATAAATGTTAACATTTTAAGTAATAAATATTTAAATAATTGATATTTTAAGTGATATATTAAGTTAAAGTAATAAATATTAGTCTTTTAAGTAATAACTCCAGATCTTTGTTTTAATTTCTACACAAATTTAACACACCTAAATCAGTATATTTTCAAAGGTCGGTTTAACGCACGGATTTAACATATTATTACTTGGAAATTTCCACGATAACCTCTTGTGGTAAGATGTCGTGCACTCACCTAGTAATGCCCACCTACTTGTCCTCGCTTTTTTGTACTCATCTTACTGTTTTCACCTAGTTGTACTCACATTTTTGCTTACCTTGTACTCCCCTAGCTGTTCTTGAGGGGTCCTTGTACTCACCTAGCTGGTCTTGAGGGGTCCTTGTACTCACCTAGCTGTTCTTGAGGGGTCCTTGTACTCACCTAGCTGGTCTTGAGGGGTCTTTGTACTCACCTAGCTGTTCTTGAGGGGTCCTTGTACTCACCTAGCTGTTCTTGAGGGGTCCTTGTACTCACCTAGCTGTTCTTAAGCCCTTGTACTCACCTAGCTGTTCTTGAGGGGCTAATAATCGGAGGTCTCACCTCTCAACCCTTAATCGTCTGCTGTACAGGTTAAGGAGCTAGTTTCATTGCTACACGTGAAGCTGTGTAGAGAGTTTACCTTAACACTACATATGAAACTGTGTAGGGAGTTTACCTTAACACTACATATGAAACTGTGTAGGGAGTTTACCTTAACACTACATATGAAACTGTGTAGGGAGTTTACCTTAACACTACATATGAAACTGTGTAGGGAGTTTACCTTAACACTACATATGAAACTGTGTAGGGAGTTTACCTTAACACTACATATGAAACTGTGTAGGGAGTTTACCTTAACACTACATATGAAACTGTGTAGGGAGTTTACCTTAACACTACATATGCAACTGTGTAGGGAGTTTACCTTAACCACTACATATGAATCTGTGTAGGGAGTTTACCTTAAGCATTGTAATTATTATTGCCATAACTGTGTCATTGTGTTCGTGTTTCTTGTGCCACCCCATGGTAAATTGTCTGCTCTGTCTATTCCACTTTCAATTTTGCATGTGGTTATCATGTCTCCACTGTTTCTTCTCTTCCAGCGACATGAGGTTTAATTCTTTTAAGGTTTCATAGTTACTCGTACCTCTCAGCTCTGGAACCAGTCTGCCCTGAACTTTCTGCCGGTTAGTTTCGTATTTAAAGGCATAAGGATTCCTCGACGGTATGGCAAATTCCATATTCAGTCTGACATATGTGATATATAAGAACGTGAATAATTCCTTGTTCAGATTCCTAATGGCAGATCTTATGTTGACCAACGTAGCATTTACAGCTAATGATAAGGTTTAGTGTAATATCAACCCCAGGTCGTTTTCTATCCGATTCCAGGAAGATTTCTTCCATAAGGTACCTATTGAGGTACCGGCCTCCACCCTTCAGCGTCTTCAGTTTGCCCTTACTTGAGTTAAACTTCCGTAGCTGCTTGAGGGACTGTTCTATGATTTAATCTAAGTAATCCTGCATTTTATTGCAGTCTTCCTTCGCATTTAACTTCCTTATATATGTATTGCATTTTAATTTCACAAACATTGAAATGAAGAAGCCTAATCCCTGTGGTATGTCATTCTCATAGAATAGAAATTGAACTTAGGGATACGTTGCTTGCAGCCTCGGGACACTCTGAGGTCTCTTCTCGCACTGTGACTGTCATTTGTTGTAAAGACACTCCCCTTTCCCTTCTCTGTAACTCCTGCCTATTTCTCCATTATGTGAACTAATCTGATGTGGGGTATTGTGTCGATCGCTCTCTGACAGCTACAAAATATTCAGTCACGCTCATTCTTCACTTTTCTGATCTCAGTCAACTGGTCAAATAAATTTACAAGTTTATGAGGCTGGATTTGCTGTGACGAGGCTGGTGTTGTGGAGGCTGTTCTCTCTACATGTTCTACTGATGCATAGTGTCTTATTGATGTTATTTATGGCTATTCCTATTTAACAATTAACGAGAGAGAGAGAGAGAGAGAGAGAGAGAGAGAGAGAGAGAGAGAGAGAGAGAGAGAGAGAGAGAGACAGAGAGAGAGACAGAGAGAGAGACAGAGAGAGAGACAGAGAGAGAGACAGAGAGAGAGAGAGAGAGAGAGAGAGAGAGAGAGAGAGAGAGAGACAGAGAGAGAGAGAGAGAGAGAGAGAGAGAGAGAGAGAGAGAGAGAGAGAGAGAGAGAGAGAGGGAGAGAGAGAGAGAGAGAGAGAGAGAAAGAGACTAAAACAGGCGGAGATATAAACATACAGAAAGACAGCCAGACAGCAATAGTGTCTGTCGCTCCAAGACAGTAACCTAACCACCTGCCAGCTATATAGACAGCCCAACACCCGGAGTAAAGTTGCCTCACATGAAATAAATATATACATATCCTTTGGTAAATATTAAGTGAGAAACGTCAAAATTGCTCTATTGACACACCTGGTAATTCACCTGTTAAGGTTGCCAAATTGATTCGTCGAAGAGAATTATACCTTATATGTACGCTTTACATATCCGGGCTTCTCTTATGTACTGAGGATCGTGTATGTGTGGCTGTGGGCGATAGTGTCTGCTATTTATAGAAAATAAATATTTCGAAACATTTATATCAATGTAATTTAAGCAATACAGTCTGACATAGGATTAGGAAGGACAGACTCGGGAGATGACACGAAGATTGGGAAGCTGGCAGGAAAAAAAAGGCCGGCAGGAAAGATAGCTCAGGAGTGAGAAGCCATCTTTGAATGAGACAGGCAAGTAATCTAGGCGCTAAGAAACAGAAAGGGGCAGAGAGAGACATAGAGACAAAGACAGAGAGAGAGAGTAAAGAGACTGGTGGAGTGTGTAGGCGAGTGCACGGGTTCGAACGCGGCAGCACACAGGCTTGGGTACGAAAAGGTTTCAGAACCGTCAAATTATATGCAATTTTGAGTTTTGTTCGAAGGGATATATCATTGTACACCAGCTTATTTATAAACTAGCGGGCAACGGACAGCGCTCACAGCCAAGATTTACACCTCAAATATTCACTTGCATTTCAATATTTAAGTTTTTTGTCCTCGAGTCGTGAAACCTGTGTGTTGCTTGCGTAAAAGTCAAGTCTCTCTGGCCAGCGCGTCAGCTGTTGTTTATATCAGCTGATAATTTTGATGTAAACAATGCTTCCGCTCGTTGTTCTCCATCAGGCTAAGGTTGGGAGGGGGAGCTACACCCCCCCCCCTCTCTCTCTCTCTCTCTCTCTCTCTCTCTCTCTCTCTCTCTCTCTCTCTCTCTCTCTCTCTCTGTCTCTTTATCTCTCTCTCTCTCTCTCTCTCTCTCTCTCTCTCTCTCTCTCTCTCTCTCTCTCTCTCTCTCTCTCTCTCTCTCTCTCTCTCTCTCTCTCTCTCTCTCTCTGTCTCTTTATCTCTCTGTCTCTTTATCTCTCTGTCTCTTTATCTCTTTATCTCTCTGTCTCTTTATCTCTCTCTCTCTCTCTCTCTCTCTCTCTCTCTCTCTCTCTCTCTCTCTCTCTCTCTCTCTCTCTCTCTCTCTCTCTCTGTCTCTCTGTCTCTCTGTCTGTCTCTTTATCTCTCTCTCTCTCTCTCTCTCTCTCTCTCTCTCTCTCTCTCTCTCTCTCTCTCTCTCTCTCTCTCTCTCTCTCTCTCTCTCTCTCTCTCTCTCTGTCTCTCTGTCTCTCTGTCTGTCTCTTTATCTCTCTCTCTCTCTCTCTCTCTCTCTCTCTCTCTCTCTCTCTCTCTCTCTCTCTCTCTCTCTCTCTCTCTCTCTCTCTCTCTCTCTCTCTCTCTCTCTCTCCTATTATTATTAAAAAGGAATCACCAGGGCAGACGGGGAGTGATTCATGTCTGTCTTATCGATGATAGGTTGAGTATAGGGTCAAAATTAGGGGAGGATTTCGATATGCGCATTTCATTCGGATCTTGTTGTCGGAAGTGTTCTGCCTCAGGCCACACTTTGCCGATACAGGGAGATTTATATCCCGCCGATACAGGGAGGATTATATCCCGCCGATACAGGGAGCATTATATCCTGCCGATACAGGGAGGATTATATCCCGCCGATACAGGGAGCATTATATCCCGCCGATACAGGGAGCTTTATATCCCGCCGATACAGGGAGCTTTATATCCCGCCGATACAGGGAGCATTATATCCTGCCGATACAGGGAGCATTATATCCTGCCGATACAGGGAGCATTATATCCTGCCGATACAGGGAGCATTATATCCTGCCGATACAGGGAGCATTATATCCTGCCGATACAGGGAGCATTATATCCTGCCGATATAGGGAACATTATATCCCGCCGATACAGGGAGGATGACGCTGATTTTTCATTGAATTTACTTATCATAAGAAGTTCTTACCACGACAGTGCTAGAAAATTTTTATGATGGAGGTAAAGTAGGCGCGTATTTCTCTATCGAAAATATTCTCTTTACGGCGATAGCGCTTAAGATAGCAGAGAGGCGAGGAAATCCTAATGATAGAGTGAGGAGAGGTAGGAATGTGTGAAGAAATCCTGGGGATGGTGAGAGGCTAGCAGTGTGTGGCGAGGAAGGTGGTGGTGATGGTGATGGTGGTGATGGTGATGGTGGTGGTGATGGTGGTGGTGAAGGTTGTGGTGGTGAAGGTTGTATTGGTTATTGGAGAGGGGAAGTGGAAGATGTTATTATATTAGGTGATAATCCATTTCCGAAGCTACCATAACTGCTAGTATAGGCGAGATACTAATTAATATCTCATCTGTCACTAACTCACAGGGACATCTTCTTGACTCCCTCTAAAGTCAAATGACGAGTTAAAGTAGTAACAGCATTTTGATTGGTGTTCTATGTAGAGATTCCGTGGAAATGTACTAGCGAGATGTGGACTAGCCAGCGCACATTCTCAGGACGTTGGTGAACTTGGAATGTGGACTCTGTTGCTCCACAGAGTTGTGTAGCTGGCCGTCCCAAAGTGTTAGAACGCTGGAAATATTCAGCATTGGCTCCTTAAATCTACTCTGGTGGTGGTGTATTGAGACGTCAGCGTTAGGGACTGATTATCCCAGTATTGAGTCTCATTTAGCTATTATTATTATTATTAACATCTTTATTTACAAAATTAATTACAATTTTGCCTAATCTGAGGATTTCGATTAAGTCTTATTAAAGTGAGGATAATGCTGGTATTCACTGTCACGCAGGACAGAGGGTTATACATAAGACAATAGGTCTAAACTGTAGGCGGAAGTACATATATATCATGGTTACAATCAATGTTTTAAATATTTAGCTACGGCGGGAGAAGGGCACACGTGTTTGAGTTGATTTCTATGTTCATTTCTATGTAAGTACATACTTGGTAATTTGTGAACACGTCGTCTCACACTCATCATACCCTAGAGGAGCCCAGCAGAGACTGGAGGAATTCTTGACTAAATTCAAATTCAATTCAAATAAGTTTATAGAGGTATAAATACACACAAAGGGATAAGTTAGCTCAAGCTGTTCTCACCCCGTTCAGTACAACGTGTTCTTATATGTATATAGACACATCACAAAAATTAACATATAACGGGACATTGTGAGTGGCAATTGACTGAAGTGGGTGCGGGCGTTTGAGTCCCTCACGACTGCTGGTCACGTGATTGAGCGCGTGTATGTGAGTTATTTCCAACACGTGTCAGACTGTAATGTTGTGCGTCAAAATTTATCTTGAGCATCCTATTGAGCGCCTGTGATTGTCACTGGGAAAACCAGTTATTTTATGCAGCAGTAATTGTGCAGCGCATCAGTCATGTTGACAATGTTAAGCGATCACATATTACATGACTGTATCATATGAGGGTCGGATACTGTGCCTACATTTATACATGGTAATAAAAAAATTATTTATGAAAAAGTACATATATTCAAAATGAGTTACAAGCAGAATGCTGGATTTCTAGATAGTGTAAAGTATATACTATGCCAAAAGCCACTAATGTGCGCAGCGGTTCGGGCGCTTACAATGCTTTATAAGTAACAACAATTATCCCCAACCTTGTGTGTGTATAAGTTTAAGTGAAATAAACTAGTTGTTGTAGGATATACATGGTTGTATCAGTGAATCCCTTCTCCCTCAACTATAAATTTGTCGTTCACATTAAAGGGTACCAGAATACACTAGCAACGCTTCAAAATAAAAATAAAGATAGAACCGAAGCTCCCCTGCTTCACAGGTTGAGTCAGACGCAACCTATAATCTGGCAGAGTTCACTTTGGTTTCTGTGCTGTTGCTCTAAGCACTTTACATTTGTTGATGAGCACTGTGAGCAGTTGGCCATCTTGTACTGGCATTACTGCATGCACAGAGCTGGTCCAAACAAAGTCATTTTGTACAGTTAAGGATGAGGGTTACCACAAGAACCTGCTGTGATTCTTTGCAAACTACTGACGGTGATGATATGGAAAATTTGTTTACTGAGAAGTATATAAAATATATATAAATGTAATAATTTCCCCTGTATTTTAATGTAAATTTATTCTCCATTTTTTGTAAATCGTTTATAGGTAAATAAGTATAACATTCAGGTTTTTTTTTTAAAGATCTTGTTCTGTACTACTGAAACACTTGTTTACTAAGAATTGTAATGTATAATTGCCTTGTAAAACTTATGTGTAATTTATATTGTATTTTCTTAAATAAAGATAAAAAAAAACTACTGACGGAGATCCATTTTCACATTGGAAATCGGCAAATATTCCAAACTTTAAGAAGATAAGCAGGAAGCACTAAACTACTGACCAGTACTACTAAAACTTAAGAAGATAAGCAGGAAGCACTAAACTACTGACCAGTACTACTAAAACTTAAGAAGATAAGCAGGAAGCACTAAACTACTGACCAGTACTACTAACACGCATAGTATCCTAGTTAGAATACAAAGTAGAGAAACACCTGAAAACAGCTCTTATAAACGTATAAGTTTCAGCGTATAACCTGCAGTCTAATCTCCATCATGTATCCGCCTGGAGAGGAGCTCTGTAGCAGTCAGCCTGGACTAAGTCAGTGCCAAACCGTCTACGTTTATATAATTCTACGACGAAGGGATTAAAATCGAACAGGAAAAATAAAATTATGTGGAGTCTACGTTCGAATACTAACAGACGTCCTTTGATATTGTCCTCTGCACAAGACTTGTACAAAAGACAACAGCATGTTTGGATTACCGGGAGAGTTCTAAACAGGGCGATAGAGTACATAACGGACAGAAAGCAGTTGAAGCAAGTGAGGAAGAATAATAATAGAGGGAAGGAAAAGGTAGAGTCCTGTAATCATGAGGTCCTAGGAACATGCTATCCCTGATCTATGTAATTGACCTACTAGACTTAGGATATAGACTCCTAAATGTCTATTTTTTGGAGATGATCGAGACTGATACAGATAAAAACACACAATTACTACAAACCACTGCGTAAAGAGTTGAACTAGCCTAAAGAATGGTGAAATATGTGGCAGCCAGGATTCAATCTTGGCAAATACATAGTACGAGAATGAGAGCTTGTAAATTGCTTTCTTAAATTTTGCTCCGGAGGGCGAGTTTATTAGGCAGCGTCACTCGTACTGTGAGTGAACACACCGCCATAGCCGCATGTACAACACCTCCCCCGGATAGGAAGAAAACCTGCTGGATGGTTCATCCTGTCTCTTGTACCCAGACACAGCAGGGCATGACTACAGCCTCATGAAGGGAAGGTAAGAGTCTCTTCCATTGATTCGGAAGAGAGAGAAATGATCTTAAATATTTCAGCACAAAACAGAACACGAAATAATGAATGTATATGGACTGGATAAGATTCATGATTCGAGGAGCTGCCTCGAATGGGCCAATAAGCCTTCTGCCGTTACCTTTATGTGTATGCTCTTATGAACGTTATGATTAGTGAATGACCGGAAACACACAGACAGGACACTATCAGCGGCATGTGCAAAGCTAGGACACTTGAGAACCGCTTCTCTGAACCTGAATAAAATAATAGTCCAGAATACCTGAAATAAGTGAATCGGTTGATGCGTGAGACTCAGACCCCTATCCCCCCCCCTTAAGATGAAGCTTAACTCCCTCAAACTCAAACAGGTGAGCCAACACACATACACAAACACACAAACATCTTATCCTACTCACCTACACACATTACTACCATCACCACACCATCACGGCCCACCACAATTCCCTCTCCTCCACCCTCCCTCGTCCTCCTACCCTCCCCAACCACGACTCTGAGATAACCCCACCCAACCATATTTCACCCACTGCATAATCAACCACACTCACCTCAGCCTAAACACACGCTCCTAAAATCAGCCACACTTAATTCTATCCAACAACTTGACCATTTACAATTCGCCTTTTCATAAATATTTTATTGTGTAGTGTAAAATCGTCGGTTAATCTTTTTCGAGAGGCTGTTTCACTCGTTTTCTTTAATAATCGTGTGTGTTGACCTGTTTGTACTTACCTAGTTGTGCTGGCAGAAGTTGTGCATATGTTCTCCGTTCCCGCCTCTCAACCGCCACTTAATGCCCTATGGGCTTTGTCATATCTAATTTTGTATCTGCATATGGAGTCTGACTCCTCCACTTCACTCCCTAATTCATTCAGGACTTTATTTCCACTTGTGTCCTCTGGATCGTGGCTATCATGTCTAAATATTATTTTCTGGTCCACCTTAACGATGTATCTCAAAATTTTTGAACATCTTGATTTTGTAAATTATTACATATATAATGTCTGATGTGGTTGGCTGTTGCCTGTTAAAATATATAAGATTGTTTAAGTCTCTAATTTAGACTTCTTGTTTAATGTGTGACCTGTGTAAAATGGTGAATATGGGCAGCAGTGTCACTGTCCTGTCATGTATCAGTGATGTCACCATCTTCAACTAGTCATGTACCACTGATGTCACCATCTTAACTAGTCATGTACGACTGATGTCACCATTTTCAACTAATGTACCACTAGTGTCACCATTTTCAACTAATGTACATCTGATGTCACCATCTTCAACTAGTCATGTGCCACTGATGTCACCATCTTCAACTAGCCATGTGCCACCAATGACATCACCACCACAACTAAACACACAGACGTATCACTGATGTCACCACCCACACATTCAGCACGACAGGTATTTAACACTGAAGCAACACTCCTCCCCCCTCCCTCACCTCACCCACACCTCACCCACACCTCACCCACACCTCACCCACACCTCACTCACACCTCACTCTCAACTCATTCTCACCTCACCCCTCAACTCACCCCAGTGTAAACTTCCCGATGGGATGCTTCTCCGGCTATCGCGAATTCCATTTAAAACACTTGTAAAATGCTCTTAAGAGGCTCTCCAAGGCGTTTCAAACTCGCACGAACCACACCAACCCTTGCCTCCCTCCTCCCTCCTCCTTATCCGGACACGTGAAATAAATCGGTTAAAGTGTCGCAGGATAAGCGGATGACCTGGAGGCCAAATTGAAACACCAGCAAAATTCTCCCATATTTCGAACCATTTGAATAGGCACTTCACCCCCACCCCTCCCCCTTCTCACAACTCCCCCCCCCTCACAATATCCATCTCCTCCCTCACAATATCCATCTCCTCCCTCACATACTCGGCTGGATATCTGAAGAACAACCTGATACGAATATGAAAAGCTTCATATTCTTGAGGGATATTCTTATATTCTTGTTTAAAGTGTATTCTTCTTTATAGAATAAATATTCTCGTTCAAAGTGTTTCAAAATTTTTGAATTCTTTCTTCCTTCCTTCGTGTCCACATAATATCCGTATATCTAGATAAATCTATTAAAGGCCGGATGAGCGAAAACTGACACATTGCTTGAAGCTAATAAAAAAAACTAGCAATGCTCAGTCCATAATTCGTTTAAAACTCGAATGAACTCTTTTTTTTTTTTTTTACATCGTCCCAGTTTATCCGAACATTTGCAATAAATCAAACATATCCGGAATCGGATAAGTGAAAATCGGCCAGAGGCTTTGCTCGGCCTCAATTTGCAAATATTAATGTGTTACCTCGCTATTGCCTTTCACATTCCCACATCCGACACCATGCAAATCCAGCCGGGTAAAAAGTGGTTGTTCGGATTAACGAGGACCGGCCAGCCTGCGACTTGGGGGCTATTTTGGTCAATGGAGTCACTGGTTTGGCTAATTAAAGAGATACGGGTTGGGTAGTCGTGACAGTGGCTGTGTGTTTTATTGCCCCCAGCTCCCCCCCTTCCCCTTCCCATTACCCCTTCCACACCTCCCCCCCTATTATCCCTCCCCTTCCCTTCCTTACACTTCCCTTCCCCCCTCTCCTCCTCACACTTCCTTCCCTTTAGAGTCTTCTTGCGGGTACAACACTTCTTTACGGCTTTTAAATTACCCTCACTTGTAACTAGGTATTTTGAGAGCGTCGGCTCGTAGTTACGGTATAACTAGAGGTAGATAAAACGGATTGTTGTATAAGCCTCGATGAGAGAGAGAGAGAGAGAGAGAGAGAGAGAGAGAGAGAGAGAGAGAGAGAGAGAGGAGTGCGGACGGGGAGTGTAAGTGTACTCATATATTTGTTCCTACACACTGGAGCTTCAGCTGTTGGACCCCCACATTTCCAGCTTCAAAAGCATGACTCAGCTTAAATTTCTCCTATCATATCTCCTTTTCAAATTGATATTGAAGTTCAATTCTACAGCTTGATAATAAAGTTGAATTCTATATTCAACTTCATATATATTCAGCTAAGGCTATTTCATACTTCTGTTTAAAAAAGTTAAAAAAAAAATGTTCATCTGCGTCGCCAGATTCAATCCATGTCCTCATGTTATAAGTCCTTAAGTCCTTGTCATTCCTATCCTCCGCTTTATCATAATCCTTATCCTTTCCAAGGCTATATAGTCGCAGAGGCTTAGTGCTTTCTCCTGATAATTACCTTATCTCTCTCTCTCTCTCTCTCTCTCTCTCTCTCTCTCTCTCTCTCTCTCTCTCTCTCTCTCTCTCTCTCTCTCTCTCTCTCTCTCTCTCTCTCTCTCTCTCTCTCTCTCTCTCTCTCTCTCTCTCTCTCTCTCTCTCTCCTTGCGTTGTTTTGCCATTCCTTTCAGCCTTTGTAGGTACTTTCTTCCCCACGTAATTCTGAGACAAATCTTGTTGTTCAACTCTACAATTTCACGTTTGTGTGTGTGTGTGTGTGTGTGTGTGTGTGTGTGTGTGTGTGTGTGTGTGTGTGTGTGTGTGTGTGTGTGTGTGTGTGTGTGTGTGTGTGTGTGTGTGCGTATGTGTGCGTGCGTGCGCGTCATCGTAAGTAAGAGCTGACAATTAGTGAGGTGGGGAGTGGGAAAACACCCCCCTGGGAACCACTACACCGTCGAGGTAGGGCACCTGTAAACCTTCACTTTCTCAGCCTTGCTGGGGTCCCACCTCGCCCCCTACCACACCTGCTACGGCAGCTGGGGGTGGTGTGGTGATTACTGTGGTGGTGAGGGGGGGGGATTACTCTCAAGTAGAAAGGGATTACTATAGTGGATAAAGAGGTAACTGGCAGAGAAAACGATAATTGATGAAGAAGAGGATATTTCTGGTTGAGAAGGGAATAATTTATGGGTCAGGCTATAATTCTAAATTGTGGATAACTGGTAAAGAATTGGAGAATGTGGACAGAGGGATAACTGATGTATAAAGGGGTAATCCTGATAGGGAAGGGGATAAGTATGGTGGAAGGGCAATTCTGGCGGAGAAGGGGAATAATTCTACAGGAGAAAGAGGGATAATTCTGCTGAAAAGGGTACATTAAATAATCAGAAACTGAGCATTAATATCAGCACTTATGCAGCCTTCAGCGGCGCTTACACACACACGCCATACTAAGATGTGCCAGTTGAGAAATGCACTTACAAAGTAATACATCACTAGTCACTACAGTGCCATTACTACTATTTGTTGTGACTGGTATGGTGGTTGGGAAGGACATAGGATAAAGTCCATAATTGGTGGAGAAGGGAATTACTGTGGTGGAAAAGGGAGTTACTATAATGGAGAAGGGAGTTACTATAGTGGAGAAGGGAATTAATTACTTTGGGGGGGGGGGGGGGAGAAGGAAATTACTGTGTGGGGGTTGAAGGGCGTTATCGTGGTGGAGAAGGTAATTACTGTTCAATAGTACTAAGGGTGGGGGGTGGGGGGGGGGATTACTGTAGCGGAGAAAGAATTACTGTTCAGAAGAAGGGATTACTGGGGGGGGGGGGGAGAAGGAAATTACCTCGGTGGTAAACGGAATTAAGTTTGTTATACATTTTTCAACGAATGTTGTTGTCTCCCTCTGTAGCAGCTGTGTGTAACGTATATATGTTGCCGCTGTAGACATTCCATCGCCTGTCGTATACCGTAGGCATTCTTCAGCCTGTTGTAGGCATTCTTCAGCCTGTTGTAGGCATTCTTCAGCCTGTTGTAGGCATTCTTCAGCCTGTTTTAGGCATTCTTCAGCCTGTTGGAGGCATTCTTCAGCCTGTTGGAGGCATTCTTCAGCCTGTTTTAGGCATTCTTCAGCCTGTTTTAGGCATTCTTCAGCCTGTTGGAGGCATTCTTCAGCCTGTTGTAGGCATTCTTCAGCCTGTTGTAGGCATTCTTCAGCCTGTTGTAGGCATTCTTCAGCCTGTTGTAGGCATTCTTCAGCCTGTTTTAGGCATTCTTCAGCCTGTTGTAGGCATTCTTCAGCCTGTTGTAGGCATTCTTCAGCCTGTTGTAGGCATTCTTCAGCCTGTTGTAGGCATTCTTCAGCCTGTTGTAGGCATTCTTCAGCCTGTTGTAGGCATTCTTCAGCCTGTTGTAGGCATTCTTCAGCCTGTTGTAGGCATTCTTCAGCCTGTTGTAGGCATTCTTCAGCCTGTTGTAGGCATTCTTCAGCCTGTTGGAGGCATTCTTCAGCCTGTTGTAGGCATTCTTCAGCCTGTTGTAGGCATTCTTCAGCCTGTTGTAGGCATTCTTCAGCCTGTTGTAGGCATTCTTCAGCCTGTTGTAGGCATTCTTCAGCCTGTTGTAGGCATTCTTCAGCCTGTTGTAGGCATTCTTCAGCCTGTCGTAGCCATTCTTCAGCCTGTTGGAGGCATTCTTCAGCCTGTCGTAGCCATTCTTCAGCCTGTTGTAGGCATTCTTCAGCCTGTTGTAGGCATTCTTCAGCCTGTTGTAGGCATTCTTCAGCCTGTTGTAGGCATTCTTCAGCCTGTTGTAGGCATTCTTCAGCCTGTTGTTGGCATTCTTCAGCCTGTCGTAGGCATTCTTCAGCCTGTTGTAGGCATTCTTCAGCCTGTCATAGCCATTCTTCAGCCTGTTGTAGGCATTCTTCAGCCTGTTGTAGGCATTCTTCAGCCTATTGTAGTTACTCCTCACCTTCTATAAACGCGAGTCCTTATTTATCACGTGCACTCGTAAGATATTACTGACCTCAAAACTTGATATGAGGAAGACTTCTCACCAAGAGCACAGGGAAGGAGGCCGGATGGTATTTGACGTTGGTTGAGGGTGAGTGTATCTCCAGAGATGTTATGGGATGGGTGGGGGGGGGGGAGGTTGTTATGGCCGGATGTTATTGTATCACGTAGTTATACTACTGTGGGATAGGGTGGGGGGGGGGGGGAGGAAGAGGAGAGGGAGGGGAGGATGGAGTGAGATTGTTTTTTTGTTTTTTTTGGTGGGAACAAAGATTACGGAGAGGTACGCGGCCACGGGATGGGTATGGGGTGCATAATGAAGAAATGAAATGGAAAATGGGAAGGAAAGTTGTAGAACGGTGGGATGTTGTAGTGTAAGTTATGATATAGTGGGTGAACTGTGTCAGGCTGCTGACACGTGGCTTGTTTCACCGTAGTTTGTTTCAGTGTGTTTCACCGTGTTTATTTCAGCTAAGGTAAACTCGTTCTCTTTATCATCTGGCACAAGAGAACAAGTTTACCTTAGGTATAGAGAGTGTTCGTAAAGTTCTTCACATCTACTTCAACCTACGTGAATTTAAATAGATGAATGCTTAGGAACATTTGTCTATTCACACTAGGTCAGCGTTCAATTCCCGACCGTCCAATTGGTTGGGCATCATTCCTTTCCCCCGTCCCATCCCAAATCCTTATCCTGACCCCTTCCAAGGGCTATATAGTCGTAATGACTTGGCGCTTACCCCTGATAGTTCATTTGCAGGGTAGATAGTGTTTTATTGATAGTGTTTACCGATTATATCTTATTATTTACACTATCTACCTGTTTTGGTAGATAGTGTTTTATTTATTTAGTTTTCTAATCTGCATTTTATTCGTTTTGTGTTTGACAAGATGAAGACTCAATTCTGACGCTGCACATTCCAAGAGTGGCCTGACATACGTTGTTTATATGGTCCTAAAATGTTTTTTATTCAGATTTCTATAGACAGTTTATATTTCAGCCAAATTAGTATTTCTCATAATTTTATCATGTCGACTTTTGAAGTTGATATGTCGGTTTTCTAAACTGTCATGTCGGCACTTGAGGTTATTATGTCGGCTTTTGAAGTTTTATATAAGTTTTTGAAGTTGTCATATCGGCTTTTGAAGTTGTTATATCGGCCTGTGATGTTATCATGTCGGATTTTGAAGGTGTTATCTCAGCCTTTGAACGGCTGTCGAAGTTGTGTATTGTTTCCACCTTACTAGAAAAGTCTGGCGCCTGGCCGGGCTGAGGGAGTACACCTGGCCGGGCTG
>NC_091199.1:12104652-12117152 GCF_040958095.1 Procambarus clarkii | reverse complement strand
TTGGGATGGGACAAGGAGGGTGGGGGGGGGGAGGGGCGCGGAAGGAATGGTGCCCAACCACTTGGACAGTCGGGGATTGAACGCCGACCTGCATTAAGCGAGACCATCGCTCTACCGTCCATTTGCTGAGGGTTTGCAACTTTCTATAACATTAGCTCTCACTCAAAATGTCTTCTCATCATCCTGGAACATTGTGGTATAAATTGTGCCAATATCCGTCTCGCTGGACTAATGGTAAGAAAGTACACTGTGTTTTCCCAATATATATATATATCACCTTCCACATTGTAAGCTAAATGTTACTCACTTTATCCAAAAATGTAGGTTTGTTTTAGACTGCTGTACTCCTGTTTAGTCCAGCCATTATTGTAATGAATTGTATAAGTTGTTACGGGTAAATTTATAATTCTAATTTAGTCCTTCACACAGCTTGAGTTTATTAAACTCAAACAGTTCCAAAGAAAACACTACACCTTAAAATATTCGGTAAAGTATAATTGAAAGAAATATAATGAAATAAAAAACAAATTATTATTATTATTATTATTATTATTATTATTATTATACAAATTAAAAATAATGCTAATTATACTAAAAGATCATTCCTAGTTGTATGTAATTTAACTTTCTGTACTTTTTTTTTTTTTACTCATTGAATGATTTACATTTTCAATGAAATAGACAGCCAGTTTGGCAGCGACATCCGACAACTCGTTGTTTACATACGTGCAGAGACATCTAGTGGGTGTTGGAAGTACTGTGCTTACAGCGGGGATTATTTTTTCTCTTATGTTTAATGTTCGCTTGTATATTTCGTTGCGCGTTTACGGCTAACTGGTTGTTAAAGTGGTCACGAGAACCATTTATTTATTTTTGTATATTGGAGAGAGCTGTTGGATAATTGTGGCTGTAATAGAGAGTTGTTTAAGTTCTTGTTTTGTTGTTTGTGGTTGTTTTGAA
Source organism: Procambarus clarkii (assembly GCF_040958095.1). Taxonomy (NCBI): domain Eukaryota; kingdom Metazoa; phylum Arthropoda; class Malacostraca; order Decapoda; family Cambaridae; genus Procambarus; species Procambarus clarkii. Next base: position 12,116,192 of record NC_091199.1, on the reverse strand, counting down.
GAGGGGGGAGGAGGGGGAGTAGGGGAAGGAAGAAGGTGAAGGGAGGGTATAACACTATTCTAGTTTTTTTTTATTATTATTATTTTCTACCACAAACGTGGCCACACATTTACAATGCTAACCAGCATATATACATTTTCTTCTGTCCTCCATGGACAGGGTTAGAGATGTGTTAAATATATAGTTCAAGGGTTTATTGAACAACTATTCTAGTGTGTAGACGCAAACAAGTACTTACCTATTTGTGCTTGCGGGGGTTGAGCTCTGGCTCTTTGGTCCCGCCTCTCAACTGTCAAGCAATTGGTGTACAGGTGGAGTTTGTCTCGTTGAATGGGGTTGTGCCTCTATTTTCATTTGTTACTAAACGTAATGGCTCTCTCTCTCTCTCTCTCTCTCTCTCTCTCTCTCTCTCTCTCTCTCTCTCTCTCTCTCTCTCTCTCTCTCTCTCTCTCTCTCTCTCTCTCTCTCTCTCTCTCTCTCTCTCTTCACACACACACACACACACGCCTGTGACGGGCTACTGTCAGAAGACTTTAGTATACACAAAAACAGAACCTTAAAACATCGATAAAGAAGTTAATTTTTAACCTAATGAAATTGACACAAACAAAGCGACCAAGACAGAGGTAGACACATACAGACACATAGTTATGGACAGACACTTGACTTAGTTGTCATGACTAGATTACATTTATCCAGAAAATATTTATTTTAAATTTAGTTATAAATAACTACATGTGTATTTATCCAACCACTTGGGCTGAACGGTAGAGGGACGGTCTCGCAACTTTCAGGTCGGCGTTCAATCCCCGACCGTCCACAAGTGGTTGGGCACCATTCCTTTCCTCTGTCCTATCGCAAATCCTTATCCTCATATCCCTTCTAAGTGCTATATAGTCGTAATGGCTTAGTGCTGTCTTCTGATAATCTTATCTTCACGTGTATTCATATGATGATTTAGCATTGTTAAGACTGATGAAAATTCTTAAGAATGGTGAAAATTCTTGTCTTCCGTAGGTGAGTGTTGACGTCTTCGGTGATTGGACGGCAGGGGTGAAGGTAATCAGTCAGCCTGTCAGGTAAGTTGCTGCAGTTACTATGTACAGTCACCGCCCGTCAGCGGCTGTCATCTGTATGATGAGTGAATCTGTGATGCGCGGAGGTACTGTATACTGGACTGTGTTTAAGTATGTTAGGCTGTATGTGTGCGTGTATGCTCACCTTGCTGTGTGTTCGTGTGTGTGTGACTGTTTTGTGTATATATATATATATATATATATATATATATATACTCACCCTGTGTGGCTATGATACTTAACATTTCTGGCCAAGTTACTTAACCTCTTTGGGCAGTTAACGAGAGCTGATACTGTCATATCAGTAACGCTGGCCCCACTGTTGTTTGGGTCTCACGTTAAATTTGCTTTAACAACCCTCGTTACTCACGTGTAAGTGGACAGATCTACTTAATAAAGTTGTTCATAGTGGTAAATCTTCCTTTATCTCAGTGTTATCAAGTGGGTTAAGTGGTTTGGAAGAGTTTGGTGAGACCAGAGGTCCTGCGGCGCTCTTACCACTGATTAATGTCCAGACTGGCGTAGGTGCGCCAGGCGTACCAGAACATCATAAATTTAACATTCAAATATTAGCGCTTGACGCGTGAAGGCTAGCGTAGGTGTCAGGCGTACTAAGCAACATCGCCAAACCTGGCAGTAGAGACTGGCGTGACATCGCCAGACGAGGCAGGACAGGCTGGCGTGACATCGCCAGACGAGGCAGGACAGACTGGTGTAGTAGAAATTTATTAAGGCTATTCAATAGCTCGGTCGATAGAGCTTCGGGGTCCAGGGTTCGAGTCTCCTAGAGCCCAGGTGAACGGAATGCAGAATAGAACCAATGAGGAGTAGAGGTGACATAGACACAATCAGAGAACACTGTCTGAACATCAGAGGTCCACAACTGGTCAACACCCTCCCAGGAAGCATTAGAAATATTACTGGAGCAAAGGTGGCTGTATTCACGAGGCACTTAGATAAATTCTTGCAAGAAGTGTCGGACCAACCAGGCTGTAGTGGATATGTTGGCCTACTGGCCGCTCCTAGCAACAGCCTGTTGGACCAAGTTATCACAAGTCGAGCCTGGCCTCAGGCCGGGTTCGGGAAGTAGAAGAGCTCCCGAGACCCTCTCCAGGTATGCTCCAGGTATCGCCAGACGAGGCAGTAGAGCCTGACGCAACATCGCCAGGCGGCCTGCAGTGTATTCAGTCGGAGGTGTGGCTAATCATCCCTCGTGTCCCCTCTTGACAAACTCCCTCTTACCTGCAGCTAATTGAGTGATGACCAGACTCGGGACGTGTGGCGCTGGTGCTTGGTGAGGTGCTTGGTGCTTTGGTACCTCTGGTTGGTGCTCTGGTACCTTTGGTTGGTGCTTGGTGCTCTGGTACCTCTGGTTGGTGCTCTGGTTGGTGCTCTGGTTGGTGCTTGGTGCTCTGGTACCTCTGGTTGGTGCTTGGTGCTCAGGTTGGTGCTCTGGCACCTCTGGTTGGTGCTTGGTGATGACGGTGGTGCGTTATGATTGTTGTGGTGTGTTTGGTGATGTGGATGGTGCTTGATGTGGTTGTTGTTGTGTGTCTGTTGACATGGTTGACGCTTGGTGATAGTCCTGGTGTTTGGTGACTGAGGAATGGAACGTAAGGTGCCGTGCTTGGTCAGGAAGCAGCCCGTCCTCTTGATTTGCCACTCCGTAAAAAAATGCAACTGTTTTGCCTAACCAAGCGACGCCGATACATATAAAACGTAAATAATACGGCGCTTTAATTTTCCACTAATACCTCGGATTTTTTTCTTACGGGATTGATCAATTCCGTAAAGAACCCGACGTATTAGGTGAGAGGACAGGTGAAGAAAAGCATGGAACGACGACCCGGGGAAGGGTTGTTGTTGTTGTTTCAGATTGAGCTACTCAGAACGAAGTGTCCCATGTAGCACGGACTATGGTGAGCCCGTAAACAGGGAGGGCTACCTACCTTGAGGCTACCTTGAGGTGCTTCCGGGGCTTAGTGTCCCCGCGGCCCGGTCGTCGACCAGGCCTCCTGGAGGGGGATACACCAGTCAATTTACGACAAGACGACAGCTGGCGGGGAAGCCTCCAGCCTGTCGGCGTCATCTTGGAGGGTAAATGTCGCCTGCGTCAGCCACCACTCCTCCCTCACGGTGCATCTGGCTCCCTAACCTTCTTCCTGATTACCTCTTCCGTCTCACCTTCATCATCAAACAGGTCGTCATTATTAGGAGGCGCTTCGGTGTAATATTCCTGACGTGGAAAATTTGTCTTATGGGTGTGGGAGGAGGAAGGGCGGGATGTTTGGGGGTGCTTGGGCCATCTGTCATAGTTCTCCAGGAGCCCCTGCTAGGAGACCCTACTAGGAGACCCTGCCGTGTCCGTCATAGTTCTCCATGAACCTCTACTAGGAGACCCTGCCGTGTCTGTCATAGTTCTCCAGGAACCCCTACTAGGAGACCCTGCCGTGTCTCATAGTTCTCCAGGAACCTCTACTAGGAGACCCTGCCGTGTCTGTCATGGTTCTCCAGGAACCTCTGCTAGGAGACCCTGCCGTGTCTGTCATGGTTCTCCATGAACCTCTACTAGGAGACCCTGCCGTGTCTGTCATGGTTCTCCATGAACCTCTACTAGGAGACCCTGCCGTGTCTGTCATAGTTCTCCAGGAACCCCTGCTAGGAGACCCTACTAGGAGACCCTGCCGTGTCTGTCATAGTTCTCCAGGAACCCCTGCTAGGAGACCCTACTAGGAGACCCTGCCGTGTCTGTCATAGTTCTCCAGGAACCCCTGCTAGGAGACCCTGCCGTGTCTGTCATAGTTCTCCAGGAGCCCCTGCTAGGAGACCCTACTAGGAGACCCTGCCGTGTCTGTCATAGTTCTCCAGGAGCCCCTGCTAGGAGACCCTACTAGGAGACCCTACCGTGTCTGTCATAGTTCTCCAGGAGCCCCTGCTAGGAGACCCTACTAGGAGACCCTGCCGTGTCTGTCATAGTTCTCCAGGAACCCCTGCTAGGAGACCCTACTAGGAGACCCTGCCGTGTCTGTCATAGTTCTCCAGGAACCCCTGCTAGGAGACCCTGCCGTGTCTGTCATAGTTCTCCAGGAACCTCTGCTAGGAGACCCTACTAGGAGACCCTGCCGTGTCCGTCATAGTTCTCCAGGAACCCCTGCTAGGAGACCCTGCCGTGTCTGTCATATTTCTCCAGGAACCTCTACTAGGAGACCCTGCCGTGTCTGTCATGGTTCTCCAGGAACCCCTGCTAGGAGACCCTGCCGTGTCTGTCATATTTCTCCAGGAACCTCTACTAGGAGACCCTGCCGTGTCTGTCATGGTTCTCCAGGAACCCCTGCCGTGTCTGTCATAGTTCTCCAGGAACCTCTGCTAGGAGACCCTGCCGTGTCTGCCATATTTCTGCAGGAGCCTCTGCTGGGAAGACCAGCAGCACCAGCTTCCCCCTCCTACTACCTAGCTTGCCTGATGGTGCTTTAAATACCGCTAAGCACAGGGTGGAGTGATGAGCATTGACAGTTATTGTTTGAAATCATCACTTTCCCCCGGGAGTAAATTACACGTTAGCTAGAACACCCACCGCCGAGGCTTCACTCATGCACTCCAGAGAGTGAGGGCGCCAACCCGAAGACGCCATTCCTCTCTAACTTATCACTCGACCGGTTAATTTTACGACAATCGCAGCGATATTCTTCCCTATTTGCCCCGAGATGGATCGCCGTTTGAGGTGCCGCCATACACGGGGAGGTGGCGGGGAGGGAAGGGAGGAAGGGGGGGATGAATTGAGTGATAAATAAGGTTTAAGTCGACACTAGTGAGGTGGGATATGGCGCCCAGTTCCTCATGCTGGTCACTAAATGGCACCTGCTACATCACCTGACTGGTCGCTCGCCCGCCACTATCTGACTGGTCGCTATCATGGTCACTGCCACCATCACCTAACTACTCACTGTTATGGTCACCTGACTGTTCAATACCATGGCCATCACCTGACCGGTCCATACCATGGCCATCACCTGACCGTTCCATACCATGGCCACCGCCGCCCCCACCAGACTGTTTACTACCATGGTCACCTCACCAATATTAAAACCATTATCTTAAATCAATTTGGTAGGTGTAATACCAAGCGGAACGCACTGTATCACGAGCATTAAAGACTGTGTCTAGAGACAGTTCTTACCGCACCTTCCCGTAGCAAAAGCTGAGCTTTTTCCTGCCATCACAAGTTTATTTATTACAGGCAAAAACTACAATACCCTGAACAATACGTTAAACGCTGAATGGGGGAAAGATTCACCAGCGGTTTATAGGCAATTGAGGATATTTGTGTTAGCTACTGTAATCTTAACTCCAGCTGCATCATATTTTTATGTCAGACCATAGTAATTGAACGTCTTGTCACATTATAAGAACGGCTCCTCAACAACATATGTTCTCAAGTTACTCGTACGTACACTACGATAAAATAAAAGCCTAGATTCTCTCAGATTAAGAAGTTATCATAGAAGTCTTGTTTTTATACACAACATTGTTATTGTTTTTCATGAACTGCCACATCTGGAACGAAGTGCCTCTTTACCTTTGGCACGTGCAACCCGTTCTCGCACTTGTTTATAGTCAATATTGGCTTATTTAATAAGAGCATATGTGACATACTAATTGATTGTGAATATTTTAGTCTTTTGAAAAGCTTTATAGAAATCACCGACCTCACCTAACCTTCTTAGTATGTTAAGATAAGCGTCTTATGGCTTCTTAATTACAATTATTACTTAACCTATACCGTTGATAGGTTAAGTAATAATTGTAAATAAGAAGCAATAAGATGCTTATCTTAACATACTAAGAAGGTTAGGTGAGGTCGGTGTTTTCTATAAAGCTTTTCAAAAGACTAAAATATTCACAATCAATTAGTATGTCACATATGCACTTATTAAATAAGCCAATATTGACAGTAAGTAAGTGCGAGAACGGGTTACAACGTGTCAGATTGAGCAGCGTTAAAAAGGTCGATGAGTATAGTCTTGAGCGATACTTTACGTCACAATATGTTTATTGTTTGTGATGTGTGTATATGTATGTATTAACACGATGTACTGAACGGGGTGAGAATAGCTTGAGCTACCTCATCCCTTTGTGTGTATTTTACATCAATAAACTTATTTTAATTTCAATTTCAAATTCAATTTCAATGTTGTCGTGATGTTTAATAGACGCCTCAAGGATTTACGCCCTAGTTGATGCATTTGTGTATCTAGTTCGTAATTATATTGATCTTAAACATCTTGATCAATAAAATCCTCTTTAATGAATGTCTAGAAGCGACCTCTCGTACCATAACTTGTTTATCAACTAGCTAAGGTGTCAGTGTTTGCCAGGGTGAAAAACTCGGTTAAATAAATCCTCACCACACATTTGCTCAACACGGAGTCGGTCGGCCGAGCGGACAGCACGCTGGACTTGACATCCTGTGGTCCTGGGTTCGATCCCAGGCGCCGGCGAGAAACAATGGGCAGAGTTTCTTTCACCCTATGCCCCTGTTACCTAGCAGTAAAATAGGTACCTGGGTGTTAGTCAGCTATCACGGGCTGCTTCCTGGGGGTGGAGGCCTGGTCGAGGACCTGGCCGCGGGGACACTAAAGCCCCGAAATCATCTCAAGATAACACCATAATAACATCTTTACCATTTCCATTTCTTCTATGCCACCAGGGTTACCCCCCCCCCCAAAATACAAATTGAATGACACGTCTTCATATATATGATAACCAACAGCACTATATGTACTCACTACACAATAGTGTCATTCAGTGCCTCACTACTCACGATCTTTTTCCCGACAATATCCTCACAACTACAGTTGACTATCTTGGGCCTCCGTGGACCCCGGGGTTCCCCCAGAATCCTAGATTTGTAGAATCGGACTTCTGTTTGTAAATAAAATATATTGGTCGCGTGCAGGGATCCTACTGCAAAATTTGAACGCTGCTGTGTTAAGCAAAACAGAAAGTAGTCATAGCTATGAACAATGGTAAGGGGGCTGGGGCTAGATTCACGAAAGCACTTACGAACGTGTACATCTTTCCTCAATCTTTGACGGCTTTGGTTACATTTATTAAACAGTTTACAAGCATGAAAACTTCCCATTCAACTGTTGTTATTGTTATAAACAGCCTCATGGTGCTTCGGAGCTCATTAACTGTTTAATAATTGGAAACAAAGCCGCCAAAGATTGAGAAAAGATGTACACGTTCGTAAGTGCTTTCGTGAATCTAGCCCTTGGAGCCCAAATTAACCTATGACGTCCTCGGGTTAAATTAAAAAAAAAAAGTGGGTGATTTTAGGAACCGGAACCCCACGTTCTCTCTGAAACCTTCCTCCAGTCATTGACGATTTAATTTTTGGTATTTTTTCGTCGCATTAGTTTTCATTCTGTATTTAGCTGAAGTGTTATTGTTCGTATTCTTTGCTACTAATATTAGTATACATTTTATCATGTTAATTTTACCGGAGTTGACCGAAAACCGGAATTTATTGTAGCATAATTTTGTCCATATTTGTGCGTCAGATCTTGATAACGTATAAGAAACCACAGCATACACTGACTTTCACAGTTACCACAGTAACTATACATCTGTGTCTGTTGGACAGCTGTTGTTCCGTAGGCCCGGCTCATTGGCCAGCATGTCGTCAGTGTGTTCCCACGTATGTTGTATGTTGTATTATCAGATATATATACATTTGTATTACTGTATCGTATTCTCCCCCCCCCCACCCCTCCACCACACTAAATCAAGAGTCCTTTCCTCCATCACACTAATCCAGGACCCCCTTCACCCACCACATTAAACCAAGAGGTTGTGTGTAGTGATGGCTTGGGTGATTGAAGAGTTGGGTTGAGGTGAATTGGTTGCTGTTGAGTTGGTGTGGTGGAGGGGTGGGGATGGTTGGGGTAGAGTTGGGTTGAGGTGATAGATAGTGGGGGTTGGTTGGAGTGGTAGAGGGGGGGGGGAGGGATAGGTTAGGGTGACGGAAGGATGGGTGGTTGAGAGGGTGGGTGGTGCTGGGATAGGGATGGCTTGGTGGAGGGGTTGGGGGTGGATGGTGCTGGGATAGGGAGGGGTTGGGGGTGGGTGGTGCTGGGATAGGGATGGCTTGGTGGAGGGGTTGAGGGGGGTGGATGGTGCTGGGATAGGGATGGCTTGGTGGAGGGGTTGGGGGTGGTGGGACAGGCGGCGGAGGCAGCAGCAAGAGTTAAGGCGTTTTGGGACGCACCTTTATTGGTCGTTTAAAAACTTTCGATCATTATGATAAGCGGTGATTTGTCAGGGAACCTTTAGTAATTTCCTTATATTTGTGTCGCACTAAATTTCCCCGCCGAGGGATATCAAAGTCGAAGGTTGGTGGAGGAGGCGAGGTTCGACTTCGGAAGAACATAAACAACAGCCATCCTGAGCTTTCAATAATGCATCACAAGATTTCTCATCACTGGGTTGTCCATCTACTTGAATTGGTAGGCACAGTGACGGCTTGGCTTCTTGTGGCTCCTTGACGATCCCCAGTAGTCCTCCTGGTGGTTAGACACCGTTCCTTCGCTCCGTTCTCATATCCTATTTCCTTGTTCTCATACCCTAGCTTCTTGTCCTCATATCCAGGCTCCTTGTCCTCATATCCAGGCTCCTTGTCCTCATACCCTAGCTCCTTTTCCTCATATTGTCAGTTCCTTGTCCTCATACCCTATCTCCTTGTCCTCATACCCTATCTCCTTGTCTTCATACCCTAGATACAATATATACAAGAGTTGTTACATTCTTGTACAGCCACTAGTACGCGTAGCGTTTCGGGCAGGTCCCTGGAATACGATCCCCGCCGCGAAGAATCGTTTTTTCATCCAAGTACACATTTTACTGTTGAGTTAAATAGAGTCTACAGTTAAGGAATTGCGCCCAGTAAATCCTCCCCGGCCAGGATACGAACCCATGACATAGCGCTCGCGGAACGCCAGGCGAGTGTCTTACCATTACACCACGGAGACTGTGTAAATAAACTGTAAATAAACATATTAGTTTGGCCATTGCTAGAGAAGAACTCGTTTGCATGCTCTCCGTTAATCATATTTATAAGGAAGCTGAATATAAGTTAGGTAAACTAATAGTAGCGAAGAAGTTAGCAAACACTTATGCAAACTAAAGCCCTGAAGTCTCTCAAGTCGCTGATGAACTATAGGTAAATATTTTTCTATATGTATATGTAAATATGTAAATAATCGTCATCCGTTGTAAATTATTTTCAATAACTCATTGGAGTGGATCACTATGACAGAACTGCTGAGGGTTGTGAATGTTGTGAAGATTATTAGGAAGGAATATAGAGCACTTATATCAAACTATCATACAATTCGTTTTAACATTAATTTTATGGAAAATTATTCAAAACGATTATCGCTATAATGCCTTTCGTACTCATCTTGAAGAATTACAACAAAAAATAAGGTGCATAACAGTGCTTTACAGAAGAACGTCCGTGTTTGACAAACGAACTCTCGTTTTCCCTTAACATATTAGAAACAGTAGACAGTGATAAAGATTACGATAATACATATATAAACTTTTGCCAAGCTTTTGACACTGCTCCACATGAAAGATTGGTAAAGATTCCCCCATTTTGCACCCGCAAGATAACGTAAGATTTTAAGGGTTGACAGATGTTAATATTCTAGTTTGAGGAGCTGTTCACTTGAGACAGTTAAGCGAGTCCCAGCTGTGTCTGGGTACAAGTGACAGGATGAACAACCCAGCGGGTTTTCTTCCTATTAGGGAGTGTTATACATGCTGCTATGGCGGTATGACCACTCACACAGTGAGTGGCGCTGCCCAATAAACTCGCCCCTCGGGGCAAAATTTAAAACTTAATGTTGAGACAAATGGGGCATTGAAGAGACACTCTTCCTCTGGACCATTACACGGTTACCAAAGAGAAACAACGGGTCTGTATAGTTTGAGTCACAAGTGTTTTGAAGTGGGCGGCTCGTGAAGATGTTGTTTAGTGATTGCTTACGTCATCTCGGGTAAACTAAACGTCCTCTTAACACCTATTGTAAATACCTCTCTGAATCCCCATGTTGATTTCCTCACACACGTCCTTGTCTTTCTCTGTGAATGTACCCCCCCCCCTCTCTCTCCTCGGTTTCATCATTAGTCGCTACAAATGTGACTGAGGAGCAGTTTGGGCTTGGTATTTGTTGATTCTGCTGCGGTTTGTTCAAGTTGTGTATGTGCGTGTGTACTCATTATACCATAATAGTCTGCTGATATATACATTAGCTTATCAAGACTGTAACTTGGTTAGCTAAATGAATTTTGGGGCTTAGTTACTAAGCCCCAAATGTGCCTCTGTAACCTGTACTAATGCCACGCACGGGATGGGTATGGGGTGCATAATAAGTGAAGTACACTCACCAGAGGCTGGCCACACCAGCAGATTCTTAAGCCTAGAGACGGAAGACAGTTATGAAGTCATAGTGACGTCACATACCTTGTACATACCATATATAAAGCAAATTTTAGGGGGAATTTTTAATTGGTTTGGGTTAGGATAGGTTGGGTTGGGCTTACGTAAAGAGTAGCGATGACGAAGAGTGGTGTGTGCATCAGTTACAACCACTGCTCCTGTGCCAGATAAGTCCACTACGGGCTCACCATAGCCCGTGCTACTTGGAACTTTTTGTTGCCAGTAGCTGAATCTATAACAACACCAACGAAGAGTGGTGAAAGTTTGTTTCCTGGTGTTATACCCTTCTGGGCCACATGCTTCTCCCGTCACTAATCAGTCACCACCTTGCTGGGTGACCAATTTAGCTGGGTGCCCCACTAGCGAGGTCACTCCGGGTTATCGGGGCAATTTGGGGAGCCATTACTCTCATAACTCTGGTCATCTCCAGTGTAGTTGTGTGTGTGTCAAGTCCAGGCGATACAGCCCAAATGTTGGAGATCACGGACTGACGTTAGTATTTCGAGGTTAATGTTACTAATAGGAAATGTATATGTTTATCTCTCAGAATGTTCGGTAATATGTTTATTGCTTGTGATGTGTGTGAATGTATGTATTAACACGATGTACTGAACGGGGTGAGAATAGGGGAAGGGATGAGAAATTTTGCCCCGAGGGGCGAGTTTATTGGGCAGCGCCACTCATCTTGTGAGTGGACACACCGCCATAGCAGTGTGTCTACTCACAAGGGATGAGGTAAGCTACCTCATCCCTTTGTGTGTATTTTACCCCAATAAACTTATTTCAATTTCAATGTTACTAATTTGTGATTTCTTTTTAGTCTTGTATAATGCCAATACTCTGAACTTTTGAGTTAAGGAGACAGCGTTAAGCCAATGCGATTACTTAGTATTTGGAAGGGTTAATATGACAATGATTTGGGATAGGACGGAGGGAAGGAATGGTGCCCAATCACTTGG
>NC_091199.1:12039652-12099652 GCF_040958095.1 Procambarus clarkii | reverse complement strand
AATTTACCGCGAGTTACGGTGGAGGGTTTCTAGCGCAGGCGAAAACGTGAGCGTCGCTACGTCAGTCAGGTTATAACCGTCGACTCTGGCTAGTAGATGGATGGGTCATCACCGAGAGAGCCTTGGCCCATGGTAACGGGGACGTGGAGAGGCCTTACAGAGCTCCTAAGTGGTATATTCCTATATATGTAGTTCGGATATTTTCCACTCTACTTATGGGGCCTGACGGCTAAGTGGACAGCGCTCGGGTTTCGTAGTCCTAAGGTTCCGGGTTCGATCCCCGGCGGAGGCGGAAACAAATTGGCAGAGATTCTTTCATCCTGATGCACCTGTTCACCTAGCAGTAAATAGGTATCTGGGAGTTAGACAGCTGTTATACGGGCTGCTTCCTGGAAGTGTGTAACAAAAAGGAGGCCTGGGCGAGGACCGGGCCGCGGGGACGCTAAGCCCCGAAATCATCTCCAGATTCATGAGGTTATCTTGAGATGATTTCGGGGCTTTAGTGTCCCCGCGGCCCGGTCCTCGACCAGGCCTCCACCCCCAGGAACAGCCCGAGACAGCTGACTAACACCCAGGTACCTATTTTACTGCTAGGTAACAGGGGCATAGGGTGAAAGAAACTCTGCCCATTGTTTCTCCCCGGCGCCTGGGATCGAACCCAGGACCACAAGATCATAAGTCCAGTGTGCTGTCCGCTCGGCCGACCGGCTCCTTAGATAATCTCAAGATAGTGAGCTAAGGTACCAGGGACAGGATTACTCAAGCATTTACACATCCATTTACGAAACCTGTTCATCTTTTCCTCAGTCATGGCGGCTTGGTTTACATTTATTGAATAATTTCTGAGTTACAAAGCACCGCGAGTTTATAATAGTAATAACCCTGGGTTGTGAAGTTTCGAGGCCTGTAAACTGTTTATTATATGTAAACAAAGCCGCCAAGATTGCTGAAAGATGTACAGGTTTCGTAAGTGGAAGCATCAATGGTTGATGTATTGTGGCCCTGTATCTACAATCAAATTCTTCCCTAGAAATGTACTTGACAAGAATAATTTACTAATTACCAAAAAACTTTTGGATTTAGATATCCAGTTCAGCACTTCAGATACTTGTGTCTCAGTCTTGGATACATGTATCACAGCCTTGGATACATGTATCACAGTCTTGGATACATGTATCACAGCCTTGGATACATGTATCACAGTCTTGGATACATGTATCACAGCCTTGGATACATGTATCACAGTCTTGGATACATGTATCACAGCCTTGGATACATGTATCACAGTCTTGGATACATGTATCACAGCCTTGGATACATGTATCACAGCCTTGGATACATGTATCACAGTCTTGGATACATGTATCACAGTCTTGGATACATGTATCACAGCCTTGGATACATGTATCACAGTCTTGGATACATGTATCACAGCCTTGGATACGTGTGTCATAGCTAAATTTATCTAAATTTAGTTTTTAATTTTAATTAAATGCTCATCACATGAATTATATATCTTTTAATTGTTTTAATAATTTATTTTTCATTTTTTAATGGTAATGAATTCGGTTGTTATTTTTGTTAACGTTAAGCAGTATAATTAGATACCTGGTTGATGGGGTTCTGGGAGTTCTTCTACTCCCCAAGCCCGGCCCGAGGCCAGGCTTGACTTGTGAGAACTTGGTCCACCAGGCTGTTGCTTGGAGCGGCCCGCAGGCCCACATACCCACCACAGCCCGGTTGGTCCGGCACTCCTTGAAGAAAACTCTAGTTTTCTCTTGAAGATGTCCACGGTTGTTCCGGCAATATTTCTTATACTCGCTGGGAGGACGTTGAACAAATATATTTTACAATTGTTATTACATATTACAACACGAGCAATAGATACTATTGCCTGTGCTTAGCTAAATAAATTGTGGGGTTCAGTGCCTAAGCCCATTATGTGCCTTTGTAACCCCTTTCCACTACCGCCCACAAGATGGGTATGGGGTGCATAATAAATGAACTAAACTTAAAAACGGTAGTTTGCTTCCTATTGCTCGTGCAATAACTATTAAGCCTGTTGGAGAGTCACCTTGCAGGAGTAGGATCCAAACCCCCTCCAGCCAACCCCAACAAGCTGCTGAGTATTGTATAAATTCCAGAAATACGAGAGGTTTAGCTTTTTTTTTTTTTTTTAGTTTTTCCGTTTAAGAAATACGATCCGCCATGTTTCAAGCTGAAGAAGACAAAGGAGAATGCAAGGACTCCTTAAATTTGCATTATTCCTTTACAGTGGTGTGTGGAATACAAAAGGGAAAGTTTGCTAGCTGTGAGGCTTCCAAACAAGGAATCCCCTGCGCTAACTCGGGCTTTGATTTAAGTGATATATAAAGTATATGAGAAAAGAGCTGATGGAAGGAAATGCGGTTTATATATTTTTTTATTTGTGTGTGTGTTTAAGGATGTATGAGATGTAATTATTGACGTTTTGTTGGCACAGCTGTTCTTTATAAGGGATTTAAAGTGACGGACAGTGTTAAGGAAGTCTTCAAATATATTAAATCTTTCAAGGTGCTGATTTCGTAAGATTTACAGTGACGGGAAAGCTTAAGGAAGATTTTAATCTTATTATATCTTAGAAGGTGCTAATTTGGGAGAGCTAGAATAGGAGAATTGCAATTATTAGGAATGGAGAGTTAATAAAAATAATTTAAGGTCAAATTCGCCGAGAACTTGCTGAGAGGCGGGACCATAGAGCTAAAGCTCAACCTCCGCAAGCACAACTTGGTGAGTACTTGTCTCCTTCACGGGTTCAGATATGTTTAGTAGAATAATTTTATGTGTGGAATTTAAGTACAGTATTATGAAGACAAAATATGTATTTAGGGTTATTTAAGGTCTAAATCTAAAGCTTCACTTGATTAATTTGATGGATGAGGGGAGTGATAAAATGGATGTGAAAGTGATTTTGGTACAATATTTGGTTCATTTAAGGATGTCAGAGATATTTAGGGCCAAGACTTGCTTAATTTAAGGATGTCAGAGATATTTAGGGCCAAGACTTGCTTGACTTAAGACTCGAGCATGTTTAACCAGGCCACTTCTTCAAGGAATTTATAAAGTGCTCCAAACAAACCAGGAAAAAAATATGTTTCCTTATAAGCTTATGTCGCTGTCATGTCCCCTCTGCCCTTCCTCCTCTCCAGTATAAGGAGGTCCAGCTCCCCCGGTCTCTCCTCGTGGTAGAGGAACGACCCTTGTGAGGCTTTATAGGATAAGGGGTCGCAATTCAGGGCTGCATAAGAGTGAATCTCACATGGCTTCAGCTCCTGAACCCCGACTTGTGTGTTGTCAGTCGACTGATACAGTGAATCCCATTTCTCGTATCTCATATCGTGCATAGTCTTGAAACTGTGAACCCAGTTGGCACCAACTATCTCACCACGTTGTTCACTCCACTTGTTTACGACTCTCACGGTGGCCTCCCGCCAAACACACAACGAAACTACGACGTTGGTACAACATTCGAACAAGTTTTAACACCTAACCAGTTATATCAACCAATATAGCAAGTTGTAACAACGTTCCAATACGTCATAAACACGTTAAGCCAAGATGTAACAACTTTATTACAAGTTGTAACAAGCGGAAAATAGAGACAGTTTCGGTTTGTGTTTCCAGGGCTCACCTCCCAACGATTCATCTCAGCCTCACCATTCAGGTCGTTGCAGTTGTTCACAGCGTTCACGACAAAGAACCAGTTCTTTACGCTTGTTCTTAAGGAAACTTACGCTTCCTAAACTCATCTGGGTCTCACCATTAAGTTTACTCCACTTGTTCACCAGCCTCATGTTGAACATCGGTTTGATGAACTTGAACATCTTTTATCTTCTTTATCATTAATCATGAGATTATTTCTCTTTTTCAGCTGTGTGATGAGTTTCTCATTTTTTTTCTTCCTCATAATTTATCCCCCTCGGCTCCTGGACCCGTGTTGCAGCAAACCTCTGCACCGTCTTTAGTTTAGTTCTGTGTTTGTTTACGTGGAGGTTCCATGCCCGGGCTGCATAATATATCACTAGTCTCACGTACTTGATAAGGTAGGGAAGGTGGTGAATGGTAGGAAAGGTGGTGGTGGGTAAGGAAGATATTGAAGGATAGGGAAAGGGGTAGAGGGTAAGTAAAGGGGTGGAGGGTAGGGAAAGTGGTAAAGGGTCAGGAAGATTTTTTTTTTTGCCACAAACGTGGCCACACAATTACAATGCTAACCAGCATATATACATTTTCTTCTGTCCTCCATGGACAGGGTTAGATACCTGCTAAGGACCTGATAAACATTTTGTTCAGTTATTTATTCAACAATCAACCACAGAAGGTGATTGGAATGCTTTTAAAATGCTAATTTAGCCTACAAACATAAATACATAAATACACAAATGTACGTCTGTCCTACATAAACAGTGTTCGAGGTGTCTTTTTTATAGTGTCATTAATGTGCCTTTACTAAGTTTTAATGTAATTCTGACCAACTTCCACATATCCTGTATACAAACACACACACACACACACACACACACACACACACACACACACACACACACACACACACACACACACACACATACATACATATATATATATATATATATATATATATATATATATATATATATATATATATTCATTAACGGAAATAAAACGATAGCATATATATAAATTACTTGCAACAAACTATTTTTATTGCTTTGATGGGCAGTTATACCAAGAAGTGGCAAGATTTATGGCACTGTAATGGAAGTCAGTCGTGACACATTGCTACCATACTGTCGGCCACGCTACCATTATCCTGGTTGTCACGGTGGCAGGGCCATGGTGTATAGTTACTATAATGACGCCCCCACACTGCCTTACTGCTGCTTGGGTGTTGGTGGCTTCATGATGTATGGTACCTTGCTACCAGAGAGACGTCCATACTGGTTGGGTCTTGGTGGCAGGTGTATGGTACCTTGCTACCAGAGAGACGTCCATACTGGTTGGGTCTTGGTGGCAGGTGTATGGTACCTTGCTACCAGAGAGACGTCCATACTGGTTGGGTCGTGGTGGCAGGTGTAGGGTACCTTGCTACCAGAGAGACGTCCATACTGGTTGGGTCGTGGTGGCAGGTGTATGGTACCTTGCTACCAGAGAGACGCCCATACTGGTTGGGTCGTGGTGGTAGGTGTATGGTACCTTGCTACCAGAGAGACGTCCATACTGGTTGGGTCTTGGTGGCAGGTGTATGGTACCTTGCTACCAGAGAGACGCCCATATTGGTTGGGTCTTGATGGCAGGTGTATGGTACCTTGCTACCAGAGAGACGTCCATACTGGTTGGGTCTTGGTGGCAAGTGTATGGTACCTTGCTACCAGAGAGACGTCCATACTGGTTGGGTCGTGGTGGCAGGTGTATGGTACCTTGCTACCAGAGAGACGCCCATACTACCATCTTCCTGGTCATAGTACGATGCTCTTAGAATACCACAATATTTCTAACATGAGTCATGGTTGCTGATTTAATTACATCCAGACTTCTGGTTTAGTCATGGTGACTAGTGTAGCATTACCTCGCCCCCGGTCTAGGATTCACCAAGCACTTAAGTCTCCACTTACGAGACCTGTACATCTTTCCTCAATCATGGCGATCTGTATTTACAACACGTTGGGCCGAGATCGAACTCGTAACGATTCAGATCTCGTAAACTATTGAGATCCTGAATGATTGTTCGTTATTATTTTAGGTAAAAACCAAGTACACTCCCTGGTGAATTTAGCGTTATTAATGTTACGTGTGTCTAGCTAACTGTGTCTGCAGGGAATAAACGATAGCTCTTGGGCTCCGATTCTTAGGTTTCTTTATCTGGTTGAGCGACTCCCGAACCCTCTTGGGTTGTGTTATAACTACCGTTGGTGCTGGGAATAGAGTGCTTTCGCTCTATCTTCCTGTGTTAACTACTGGCGTATTTGTCTGTCTTATCTGTGTCCAGTTTCCACCTGTGTTTTTTACTGCCAATGCCTAACAGGTTGCCCTTACTCCACACACCCCAAAAGTGACTCGAACCCAGACCACCAGGAGCACAATGCAACTCTGGTACATGGTACCTTAAACCGCTTGACTATCAGTAACCGTACAAAAGACGATGGTAGCCGTAGCTAATTCCCCATTGTTCCGACGGCACTTTGATGATAATCTTGGGCATAGTTCATCAAATCACCTCACCTCAAATCACCAAATATATATATATATATATATATATATATATATATATATATATATATATATATATATATATATATATATATATATATATCCTTGATTATTTTATACGTCGTGATCAAGTCTCCTCTTTATATGTCCTCGATTATCTTGTACATCGTGATCAAGTCTCCTCTTTATATATCCTCGATTATCTGGCACATCGTGATCACGTCCCCTCTGACTCTTCTCTCCTGGTGTTGCAATTCCTTTGGGAGTTAAGGAGAAAGGACTTAGGTTTAATGTCCTTTCGGTTGCGCCCTGACTGTGCTAACTACTAAACTACTACTAACTACTATCCTTTCACGTGACGTGCCTTTCCCTGTATTACTAAACAGCTTCATGTATTTCTAAATGGTTTTTATGTATTGCTAAATGGCTTCTATATTTTACTAAATGGCTATTTTGTATTATTAAATGACTTCCTTGTATTACTAAACACGCTTCTATATACTACTGAATACTTTTGAATGCCGACTAAGTTACTATTCTTATCTAAGTCAAGATTGTATAGATTACGAAACTGTCTACTAAAAATAGGTTTATTTGCATTTCCGAACACTTACTTTAAAACAGAACATATATTCGTACTGCTACTCAATAGTTCACTTTTGATGCGAGGAAACGTGTATTTTTTTTCAGTATACTCTTATTTTAGAATTGCCGTACATTTTCGAGGTGTGGGTGAATTACTAGAAGTTATTTGTATATTATATAACAAGTCCTCTTTTTGAAGTTTTGTTGCGAATTGGTTCATGTCTATAATATATATACGACCTTGTATATCCTCGCATCTCGGAGACTAGCATAAAGCATTTACGGTTTTCGTTTGTATTTTCCAACCCGTCCTCATTAACAAAGGCCAAATGCTCGTTAATCTAGCCACCAACCTCCCCCCCCCACCGGTTTATGAATGAAAAACACTTTACACACGACTCACAACTGATGACGTATGCACTTGAAATTGATGAATGCGTCGTTTGAGTTTGGCCGCTGCCTGGACGAGCCTAGCCTAAGGACTGGCAGGTATTTTCTTGTGTGTGTGTCTGCGGTGGCGTTAATCAGGGAGCAACGAACAGGGATATGTTCACCGTAAGATTTAACATGTGAGCCAAGAACATGGAGATATATCACCCTCTCCTAAGGAGGGGCGGGAAGGGGAGTTGTACCCTCGTGGTATTCACTTCAAAACTTGTACTCAATTAGTGCTATTATCTATTTAGAATCTATGGTTAGGTTAGATTAGCGTAGATTAGGTTAGCTTAGATTAGGTTAGTTTAGGTTTGGATAGGTTAAAACTGTATTCTTCTCAAACGTGAAATATGAAATTGGAAAACTATTTGAGTGTTCTCTCGAGTTTCAATTTAAAGAAAACCTAGGCTTTAGGGTTCATAAAAGAAAACGAGTTTGATATAGACCTTTTATACTTTAAACCATCAATTTATAATGCAATACAGTTATAACTTGAGAATATTTTATGTTTAGGCCAAAAGTTTACTTGTCATTTTACAAGTATTATTGAAATCGTAATATGCTCATCCCATTCCATATCTGGACAATCCCATATCCTAATCATCCCATATCTAGACAACTATCCGCGTGGTGTGGGAGTGAGGTTGTTGTCTCGATCTAATCACAATACCCTGAGAATGGGCTGAAATATATACTCTTGAAACAAATCCACAAGGGCAGTGACGAAGGTTCGAACCCTCGTCACAGCCCTTGTAGATTTGTTCATTTGATGCATCACGCTATTGTGATTTCTGTGTGTATATACTCCTGAAGTTTGTTCACCTTTGTTCTCTGTGCATATATATATATATATATATATATATATATATATATATATATATATATATATATATATATATATATATTATTAAATATGACCGAAAAAGTAAGATTAATAATTCTAACACGAATTGTCTCAATCTTTCGTACATTTCTTTTCACTGTTGGAGGTAAATCAAAAATCAATTCTCCAAAATTCATTTTTATTTCTAGTCTGACGCGACACGAGCGCGTTTCGTAAAACTTATTACATTTTCAAAGACTTTAGTTTACAAATACACAACTGAATAGAACTTACGAATAGAAATAGTAAGTTCTATTCAGTTGTGTATTTGTAAACTAAAGTCTTTGAAAATTCGTGTTAGAATTATTAATCTTACTTTTTCGGTCATATTTAATAATATATGTCTACAGGAAAGACTGCTACCAAAATATACTAATATATATATATATATATATTTATATATATATATACACTGAGAGTGTACTTTTAGTTCAGAAGTGAGGTATACTTGCTGGTTTGTAAACTAGTGTTATATGACATTAATAACGCTCCAGAGAATGATATACGCCTTAAGCCCAACTCAAAGTCTGCGACGCCCCCAGAGTGGTGCGTCGGAGACCCCTTACTACTTAACACTTCTGGCCGCCGTCTTACTCGAAAGTAACCACATTGCTATTTGTTGACCAAACTACACACCAGAAGATGAAGAAACGACATTTCGGTCCGTCCTGGACCACTATCAAGTCGTATGTCTTGATAATGGTTCAAGACGTATGTCTTGATAATATAGAAATATTGTTATTTCTGTATTATATTTTCTTATTTCAGAATTTTGAAAAATGAATAACACGAGTTTCAGGTTCATACTTCGTGACTCCGGTCATCTGTTTTTTATCAGATATGATAATATTCACTACAATAAAATACAAGTAATGAACAAATCCACAAGGGACGTGTTGAGGGTTCGAACCTACGTCGGGGATGATCCAAGACGCGCCTTAATTGACTGCGCCACGACATGGTATAAGAATTGCAACCGGGAGTGCTACTTACTGTTCTCACACGGATCCCGCCCTTGTGGATTTGTTCAGTTGATATATCACGTTCTTGCAGCCCGTCCTCCAAACAAAGATCCAAAAGTGATTCCATGCACCCGCCAAACCCCCTTTTTATGAATGAAAAGCGGTTTACACACAACTCACAACTGCTGACGTTCGAATATATCCGGAACAAGTGCTTCACTGACGAATTTTGTTCGAATCACAACGCTATAAATGCTTCACCCACGTACTACAAATACAAATTATCGCCAACAGAACCTAAACACCTAACCTAACCCATGCCTATATATGCACAATATGTTAATATATTATAATATTAATTTATATTGGAGAAAATTCCTGTTTTGAATGAACAGCATGTCAAAATTTATGAATGCGTCTGTGGGGGTCGACCGCTGGATGTAATAGACTTGAGTCGAGGACGGGTTGTACTTCAAATACAAATAATCGGTAACAGAAACTAAACATTTAACCTAACCTAATTTAAGCTTAATGATACACCAAAATAAAATAATGTTAACTTGAATATGAGAAAATATAGATTCTGAATACACAGTACATTAACATTGATGAACGCGACTGTGGGGTCGGCACGAACATAGCTTGAAGACCGGTTGGAATTTTATGTAAGTACAATAAAGTGATAAACCAGGGGGTAGAGGGAGTGGTGCTAAATATAAGGTATTTTGACTAATATTTCGAAGACGGAGTGTCGGTGTGGCTTGTGTACAATTGGCGAGCTAACTGAGGGAATGTTGAGGTGGCGATGACCAGGTAGCAACACTTCCATTGATACACGACGCTGAGAAACGCACTGTGCTCCTCCGGAAATTATTTATCATCAAATCTGATATATTTTTACTGTATTGTTGAAGTTGACATTTTATGGGGCGGGATATTTTCTCTTGTTTCGCGTTGCTGCTTCAGTTCCAAAAGATTTAAGGGTTAATTTTTTTTTGTTTGAAACTTGACCCTTGACATTCACAATACTAATTATTAATATTAAAATATTTTTGGGCTGTGAACATAAACATGCCGTAAACGGTTCCACTCGACTGGTTCTGGACTTTATCTTCAGTGCCCACACGTCGTTACCTCAACCATCCGCAGGCCGGACTGGGCTCTGCAGGCGACCTCCCTGAAGGCTTGCATGTCTTAATAATTTTCATGCGGGGCTTCAGAACAATAAAGGTGATCCCTGCTTGATGGGGTTCTGGGAGTTCTTCTACTCCCCAAGCCCGGCCCGAGGCCAGGCTGGGTTGGAGTATCTATTTTCAGCAACATTGTTGTAACCTGAACAAATCCACAAGGGCCGTGATGGGGGTTCGAACCTACGTCATGGGGGAATTGTGTAAAATCCTGGTTTGTGTCTCTGAGAGACTGCAAGATCCGTGTGAGGTCAGTTAAACTCCCGGTTGCAATTCTTTTAACCGTGTACCACAGTCGATTAAGGCGTGTCTGGGACCCTCTCAGACGTAGGTTCGATCCCTCATCACGGCCCTTGTGGGTTTGTTCATTTGATGCATCACGCTATTGTGATTTCTGTGTGTTGTTGTAACCTATTCTCTGCCAACAAATGGCATCATCTCACATACGAATTAATAGTATTATAATGAATTATGTACATAGGCCTAGAGGAGTAGATGTTTTGGTTCCATTAGCAATTATATATATTGTGTTACCGTTCTTGGATGAAGCATTTTGAAAGTGTGCTTTGAACATATGAGGTGTAATGGTATGATGTTTGTTTGGTGGTGTAGTGGTTGGGTGTTAGTGTTGGGGTGTGGTGGTAGTGTAGTGGTAGAGTAGTGGTGTGGTGGTAGTGTAGTTGTGTGGTGGTAGTGTAGTAATGTGGTGGTAGTGTAGTGGTGTGGTGGTAGTGTAGTGGTGTGGTGGTAGTGTAGTGGTGGTAGTGTAGTGGTGTGGTGGTAGTGTAGTGGTGTGGTGGTAGTGTAGTGGTGGTAGTGTAGTGGTGTGGTGTGACGGTAGTGGAGTATTGTTTGTATACTGGTGAAGCGATTGTAAAGGGAAGCTGTGAGCGTAATGACCTGCGCGTCATAAGGGTGTTTTTATGTCCATATTACCACGTCATCAAGTACTTTTAGTACATTGTAATTTGAGTACTGGCAGTGTTAATTGCGTGCATCACAAAGCACAGAGAAAAGTACATTTGTGCTGACATTCTTTTGTCAGAGTATAACATGTTCTAAGGTCATTCTCGTCCAAACTGCGGCCGATCCCAATCCATCCTCAGACCATGCTCGTCCAAGCTGCGGCCGATCCTAATCCATCCTCAGGTCATGTTCGTCCAAGCTGCGGCCGATCCTAATCCATCCTCATGCCATGCTCGTCCAAGCTGCGGCCGATCCTAATCCATCTACATGCCATGCTCGTCCAAGCTGCGGCCGATCCCAATCCATCCTCATGCCATGCTCGTCCAAGCTGCGGCCGACCCCAATCCATCCTCAGGTCATGCTTGTCCAAGGTGAAGGAGCCACCGTTCGTACGATGCATTAAAGGTTGTATTTTCTCAAATATAAATTATTCATATTGTGTATTACGGCTTTATTTACAGTTAGGCATAAGTTAGGTTAAGTGTTTTGGTTACCTCGTAATTTATCAGAATTTCGAGTATATAGATGAAGGAAGCACTTAAGAGAGGTGGGCTTCGAACACACGAAACTAATGAAGCACTTTTCGATCAAAGTCTGAACGTAAACACTTTTTAAGACATTAAGAGAAAACTAAGAAAACTCAGTTTACACTATAATGCCGTAGAGTACAGGGGAAAGGGGCAGGGCTAAAATGTACAAATATATGAAAGGGTTTAACAAAGGGGAATATACATAGGGTGCTGAGACTCTCACCCTAAGTTAGTGCACGAATCAATACATTCAAATTGGATCAATTTTATTTCGAAAGTGAAGAGGCAAACGTTTTGTTCGAAATAGGGTTGTAGATCTATAGAACAAGGTATTAGTAACATAGAACGTAGTCATATATATGTATGGTATTTAAGGTAATTATCAGGGGAAAGCTTTAAGCCAGTATGACTATACAGCACTGGAACGGGATATGAGGACAATGAGCTGCGATATGAGGACTAGGAGCTGTAATATGAGGACTAGGAACTGTGATATGAGGACTAGGAACTGTAATATGAGGACTAGGAACTGTGACATGAGGACTAGGAACTGTGATATGAGGACTAGGAACTGTGATATGAGGACTAGGAACTGTAATATGAGGACTAGGAACTGTGACATGAGGACTAGGAACTGTGACATGAGGACTAGGAACTGTGATATGAGGACTAGGAACTGTGACATGAGGACTAGGAACTGTGACATGAGGACTAGGAACTGTGATATGAGGACTAGGAACTGTGACATGAGGACTAGGAACTGTGACATGAGGACTAGGAACTGTGATATGAGGACTAGGAACTGTGATATGAGGACTAGGAACTGTGATATGAGGACAGGGGGGGAATGGTGCCCACCTACTTGGACCATCGGGGATCGAACGCCAACCCTGCAAGATGCAAGGTCGTAAGCGAATATAAACAGAAGCTGGCTAGCATTGGTCAACAGGTCTATTATAGATTATTATTATTATGTTCTAAGCTCTTAAACCAACTACAAAAAGTATGCTTTTGGTGACCATTCAGAGTCCACTAAACCTCACTAGTTACATTCCTCTGTCTGTCTCACTTCCTGCCTAATATATGTACTGCTTTTTCTTAATGTTTCTTTCTTATTTATAAGTTGATTTATGCAGGTGGTGTCATATGCGCGTGAAACATTTTAATTTCGCTAACAACATTCCCTGGTAATTTGACAGATGTCGATACAGTGGTACATGAAACGAAGATGTTGTCTTTATGGCCGCGTGGCACGAAATGCTCAGATTAGATTTATATATCGAGCGTGGAATGGGCATGAGAAGGAGGCATTTGTCAGGGTATGTGTGTGTGGGGGGGGGGTGACAGCGGTCGTGGTGGTGGGGTGTTTGTGTGGTGTGGTGGTGGTGGTGGGGTGTTTGTGTGGTGTGGTGGGGTGTTTGTGTGGTGTGGTGGTGGTGGGGTGTTTGTGTGGTGTAGTGGTGGTGGTGGGGTGTTTGTGTTGTGTGGTGGTGGTGGTGGGGTGTTTGTGTGGTGGTGGTGGGGTGTTTGTGTGGTGTAGTGGTGGTGGGGTTGTGGTGGAGTGTAGTGGTGATGGGGTGTTTGTGTGGTGTAGTGGTGTTTTTGTGTGTAGTGGTATGTTGTTTATGCGCTGATGAAGTGATGGGGTGTTTGTGTGGTGGTAGTGTAGTGGTATGGTGTTTGTATAGTGTGGCAATGTGGTTGTGTGGTGTCTGTATGATGTAAGGGTTTGTGGTGTTCTAAGCAGAGGAATCGTATTCAGGTAATTTTATAAAGGTTTGTTAGTGGTTTAGTTGATCAGTAGTTGTGTGGTGGTTGGTGTGGTGGTTGGTGTGGTGGTGGTGGTATGTGGTTGAGGTGCTGGGAGTAAAGCTGGTTGATGCTAGTTACTTCATCTTTCACCTATGCACTCCAACCAACCCAGCCTCAGACCAGGTCCATTCCATCCAGTGGTCGACCCCCAAAAACGAATTCGTAAATTTTAACATACTGTTCATACAAAATAGGAATTTCCATTTCCTCAAATATAAATTAATATTATTATATATTAGCATATTGTGCATATTTAGGCATTAGTTAGGTTAGGTGTTTAGGTTTTGTTGGCGATTATTTGTGTTTGTAGTTCGTGGGTGAAGCATTTACAGCGTTGTGGTTCGAACAAAAGTCGTCAGCGAAACACTGTTCGAGAAGTGTTCGAACGACATCAGTTGTGAGTCGTGTGGAAACCGTATTTTTTAATTCATAATCAGGGGGTTTGGCGGGTGGATGGAATCACTTTTGGCTTTGCTTATGAGGATGGACTGCTCCATCAACATTGCAATTAGACAACAACGCAGATGTTGCAGTCAACGCAAGGTGATCAATCCAATAATCATTCGCATCTTGGTAACGAGTCTGTCAATCAACCAACTCTCGATATTCAGTCTGTCAGTCAACTTTGCACTTTCACAAACATCAATCATCACAACCTTCACAATAACACTCTTGTATTTCAGTATAAATCAGTATTATAATACACTCCAGTGTGCCTAATACACTACAATACACCCAAAGATTCCCATTAATATATCGCAATTCATCATAATACTGAATAATGCAAAATCATTTAGAACAATACACTATATCTCGCTACACCGCAGTACAATGCAATACAACACAATACACACACAATCCCCCCCCCCCTTTGTGTGTATTCATACAAATCATCATAATTTATTCATCCTAATATACACCACACATGTGAATATGTGTATATATCATATACACTTATGATAATGTGAATTACATCACAATTCATCATATACACTACTACGAAATCATACACCATCATACAACACACATGATTGTCCTGCTCATACGTTACACCAAGGAGCTAATCTACCCACTGGACGTAACCCCTTACCTCAGCCACCCCCTTAGATCCTCCCCCTCTCGACACCCCTTATTTACCTCCCTTCATCCCCCCCTCCCCGTCTCTCTCTCCCCCCCTCCCCCTTCTCCCCCCCCCCCATCGATTGCTTCACACCCTTAGCCCATGAAGTCTGGCCTCGAGAGAGCGTATTCCGGGCCAGCTCTTAACTCTTTGGTAAATACTATGGACGGGAATA
Source organism: Procambarus clarkii (assembly GCF_040958095.1). Lineage (NCBI taxonomy): Eukaryota > Metazoa > Arthropoda > Malacostraca > Decapoda > Cambaridae > Procambarus > Procambarus clarkii. The sequence goes on along the minus strand of NC_091199.1, from coordinate 12,084,772 downwards.
TATTGAAAGAACAGCTCGATAAGAGAGGCGATTGGCAGTGCGGTGGAGAAGACAGGTGGGTGTGAGGGAGAGGAAGAGGGAGGAGGGTTGGTGTGAGGGAGAGGAAGAGGGAGGAGGGTTGGTGTGAGGGAGAGAAGGAGGGAGGAGGGTTGGTGTGAGGGAGAGAAGGAGGGAGGAGGGTTGGTGTGAGGGAGAGAAGGAGGGAGGAGGGAGGAGGGTTGGTGTGAAGGAGATTAAGTAAGGCCACTGTTTATAGCTTCTGTTGTTAGGTTATGATTCTTTACCTCACCTCGTGCCCTGGTGTGTGTGTGGGTATGTTTGTTCCATCTGCCTCACCTGGTGCCCTGTTGTGTGTGTGGGTATGTTTGTTTCATCTACCTCTCCTCGTGCTCTGTTGTGTGTGGGTATGTTTGTTCACCTTACCTTATGCCCACACTTTCTCGATCTATCCAGATTCAGAAGTTGTGTTCATGAATGATTTACAGAAGTCTTCACACTGTGGCTGGACTGGACAGGTGTCCAAATCATAAACACCTGCAGCTTACAACTGGAGCGGTGAGACATATTTTGCCAAAAACATGTAGCATCAAATTAGAATGATAAAGACTTAGACCAAATCTAACAGGAATCTAAAGTGGAGTGCCAACCCACACACATCTGGATATAATGGAAGTGATGACGTTTCGGTCCGTCTTTACATAAATAATTTTTTTTTCAGGGATATTCCTGCGCGGGCCCTAAGCCTCTGGCTGGCTCTAAGTGTTGCTTGTTTCTATTTTACTTGGGCGGTGAACCAAGAACTTGTCAAAAACATCAGACGCTGTATTTGACAAGATTCTCGCGTCATTGGAACTCGAGGCTAAACGGACAGAGAATAATATTATACTACTCCGTGTTGTCCGAGGTTAAGTCGCAGAACCTGATGAATTGATTTATATACGTTGTCTTCTGATATTACTTTGTAAATACGATTTAAGCGCCTCACGTACCACCTTCGACCAAGAGTATCTTTTAACTTCGAGCCAATTGTAGTAATTGAATCTGTGAACGCAACCAGGGTATCTGCAGCGACATTAGCCAGGCCAGGAGGTGCATAAGTCTGTGGTGAAGTGCAGGCTCACCACAGCACTCGTCTTCCAACACGGCAAAAGAATTTGAAATCTTTAGGCCGTCTGTAGGCGGCCTTTTCAAGGTCTTCTTAAGACCCCTGTCCATTATGACTTTCCACGACGAGGTCGAGGTTTTATTCGATTGGGAGTCGAGAACGAAGCCCTACGTGCGTTTTCTGTGTGGTTTTAAAGTTAAAATTATACATATATGTGGTCGATAAATGATCTGATTTTGTGTAGAATGTGTTTGCATGTTCGTCAGTACATGACGATACTGTACCTGTAAGAAATGTGCTATTAAATTCAAGCCTTTAAATAAAGTTTTAGAATCAGACTTATCTAGTTCTAAAAGTATAGATGACTGAAGACCTAACATGTAACTTAAGTTACTTGTTAAGTCTCCGACTTTTATACTGTATTGGTGTTAGACGGGAAACAGTTCTTGCTATTTGCTCTGCCTTTTCCAGTTATTTAGTAACGCGTTGTATTGGATGGTGGCCTTGGGTAAGGGTTTTCTTGTATTAAAGATTAATACTCTTGATAATTTATAGGAGTGGGTTATTATATACAAAATTATTTCGGAATGGTTAGTGCTAGGTTATTATTAAGAATGATCTATGTACTGGAAGTGTTGATAATTTTGAAACAAACTCTACCCATTTGTCTCGGTCTCGACCGTTAATCGAACCCGGGTATGGGGACTGTGAAACGGGAGTCCTGTGTGTGTGTGTGTGTGTGTGTGTGTGTGTGTGTGTGTGTGTGTGTGTGTGTGTGTGTGTGTGTCGCAAGTGTGTGCGTGCGTGAGCTTTTATTGTGTATGTGTGTGTGTGTGTGTGTCGCTAGTGTGTGCGTGCGTGAGCATTTATATTGTGTGTGTGTGTGTGTGTTTGAATGCGTCTTCTTACCTAGTTTAACTTCACTGTGTTTGCGGGGTTCGAGCTCCGGTTCCTGAGCCCCGCCTTACTCATGGGGGATTACCTTCTGCTACATAATACCCGCTCTCAACTCTTAAACTGAAGAAGTAGTTTTCTTCCCTCTGGACTACCAGTGGGAGAGAGAGAGAGAGGAGGTGGAGGCATGAGAAGTTATAACAGGAACTACCAGTAAGAGTTGAGTGCCAAATCTAGCACGTCAATAGGGGGGGGGGGTGATGGCAGACGGTTATAGTGCTCCTGCATGCAAGCATAAACATGCCAACATTGTTTTTATTATTATTATTATTATTATTATTATTATTATTATTATTATTATTATTATTATTATTATTATTATTATTGTACTCTTGCATTATTGGAGGAGAGCTTTACAAGAAAACTGATTCTAAATTAAAATTAGATTTGAATAAATGGATGAATGTAGTCCCAGTAGCTGCTTTCCTTAGGGTATGGAGGGAGTTAGGTGGGACAGCGTCTAGATCAACACCTCTTAATAACACCATTTCTTAGAATATCAGGATGACTTAAAGGACACCTGACCATACTTCCATAGACGACATCACGGCGGGTACATCGACAATCGGGAATAGAGGTGACATGATTAGGTCAAGAAGGATAAGAAGACTGGATCCAGGGTAGCAGTTTTACGGGCTATTCATGCCCGTGCCACCTCTTGGGTGACTTAATCTTCATGAATCAATCGGAAGCAGCTTTACATGCTCACTATAGCCCGTGCTACATGGACCTTTCGTTCTGAGTAACTAAATCTAAAACAACAACAACAGGGTAACCGCTGCATCAGTATTTGAGATATAAGTCTGGTCCTAATCACACACTCAGGCCTTGACAAAAGCACTCAACAGAGTGCGAAAGACTTGGTGTAAATGTTTACATAAAATTCATTAATACATAAATGTGGGTTTTTGTCCTATGTTATTATGTCTGTGAGAAGCCATTACCACTACTTACTATTGCTATTATTATTTATAGTAACGTTTTGCCATCTTATTCGACTTTTTCCTTTACTATTGATCTTTCGTCTTCTTTGTATAGTTTGTCTTCTTCATTATATGTTTTATTCGGGAACTGTAATCTTTGTAATTAATTTGGTTTACAGTAGATTTATTGACTGTTTCCATTGTGCAAGGTGTATTCAATGAGTGTTTTCTTTGAGTAAGCTGTAACCAAGGTAAGTGGAAGTCTCTTTGTGATCAACGTCCTTCCCTTCCTTCAAGCTGCGGCCAAGGGTATAGAAATCTCGATTCATTAGCTTACCGTCAACTCCCTCGAGCTGTGAACACCCTTATCACAAGAGTATCATTTCTGACTCGTGTCATTCACCTGTGACCGGCGGGTTGGTCTTGGATGAGAGAGAAGGGGAAGAGGGAAGAAAGGGAAGAAAAATGAAAGTAGTATAATGCTAATATATATATATATATATATATATATATATATATATATATATATATATATATATATATATATACATATATATATATATATATATATATATATATATATATATATATATATATATATATACAACACTGGATCAAAGGTCAAAGCCCATAATAACTCGAGACTGGTCGGCCTCCCGCTCGCCAGCCCTACAAAGGTCAAAACTTATTTTCACCGTAACAAAATTAGTAATAACAGCATTAGTACAATTAATCATTAGTGCAATAACATGTATAAAATTAATAATTATGTTAATATTAAAGATATAAATATACAAATAATTATCAGTATCAATAAGAGACTGTATAATTGTCTGTCCAAGTTTGGGCTAGCCTCAAGCAGCTCTCCGTGGTGTATGGTGGTGTCTTAGTGCGGGTCAGGCTCGATCCCCGATGCCACACTTTAAGATTGGCAAGATAATTTAAGGTAAAAGAGGATTTGCGACAACCAATAATTCCTGTGGGATGTCTGAAATGTGGGTTTGATTGTCCATAGAGTGTTTAGTCCCGATTTTTGGGGGGCTGTTATATTAACGTCGATAACGTTGATTCAAGAGAGAGGGAGACGAGAGGGAGGGAGAACGTGAGACTGAGAGGTAGGAGGGAGAAAGAGAAAGACAAAGAGATCTGATTTGGGCACTGAGATGGGGAGAGGAGTGGAGGCGAGAGAAAGGGATATGAGATAGAGAGAGAGAGAGAGAGAGAGAGAGAGAGAGAGAGAGAGAGAGAGAGAGAGAGAGAGAGAGAGAGAGAGAGAGAGAGAGAGAGAGGGGATGAATGATAGGAGCGGGGCGGGGGACAGCCGAGGTACCAATCTAGTATTAAAGGTAGAGGCGTCAGAGGTAGAATTATACTGGACGACAGAGGCAGAGTGCATGGGGGGAATTGTGTGAAACACTGGGTCGGCCTCAGTGCAAGTCTCGCCATTCCTTTCCCCCGTCCCATCCCAAATCCTTATCCTGACCCCTTCCTAGTGCTATATAGTCGTAATGGCTTGGCGCTTCCCCCCCCTCCCCCCCCCCTGATAATATCCTCCCTTTCCCTCGGGAAGTGGGTGAAGCAGTACCCCAGGTTGCAGTTCTTTTGACCCTGTCGTGGCGTAGTCGTCCATAGAGCGTGCATCTGGGTATACCCAGCGCAGAGGTTCGAATCCTCTTCACGGCTCCTGTGGATTTTCTTATTCATAACCGGCTCTGTATAATAATAATAATATCAATAATAATAATAATAATAATGATAATAATAATGAGAAAATCAATAGGAGCAATGTGGAGATTAAACCCTTGATTTGGGTGTTGCGAAACCGTGCACTCTACTGCGTACCAAGGGCGGGGGTTCGAATCCCAGCAATGCTCTAATTTATGTTCTCATTGATATGTCACGTTAGTGTGATATCCTTTTTTATAATAATAATAATAATAATAATTATAATACAATTGTTTTAATCTAAGTAATAATAATATTTCAATAAATTGGAGTCTCTGAACTGTTACAGATAAATGTACTGAAACAGTGAGAGAGTGTGTGTGTGTGTGTATGTGTGTGTGTGTGTGTGTGTGTGTGTGTGTGTGTGTGTGTGTGTGTGTGTGTGTGTGTGTGCGTGCGTGCATGCAACTCATCCTCCTAAAATAATTGTACGTTTTAAACTGTTTGGTCAAACTTTACAAAAATTTACTGTTGGATCGAAAATTTCACGTTTTTGTATATTTAATTTTGAAGACGGCACGAAATAATAGTCAAAGCCCAAACTTAAACATTGTTAGGCCCAGTATAGCACATATATAGCGTGTATATTCGGGTTAGAATTGCTTGAACAGATTAGTTTGGTATTTATAGTTATTCATTTGTTTTAGAATGTTTGTTAAGATAATGCAAAAACTGTAACTTTTTTGGGCGCAATGGTATATTTTTGTTCGTTCGACCAAATAGTTGCTATGAGTACTATCATTTTAGGAGGATAAACTGGTTGTCTGTACTCACATGTTTGTATTCACATATTTTAAGATCATTCTCACATTTAAAGTAACAACAACAGCAAAAAATCAATGAGAGTGTCCGTGGCTGAGGAACTTGGCTCATTTCATGGCGGCGTTGAAATCTCCGACGGAATTGGTGGGTGTAGGTAAAGTGTATTGTTCGGAGAGCCATGGGTGGTGTGGGGAGGGAGGAGTCGTTGCCAGTTGGGCAGTGTGGTGTAGCTTGTGCTTGTGGACGAGTCGGGGGGGAGGGCAGGAATATATATATATATATATATATATATATATATATATATATATATATATATATATATATATATATATATATATATATATATATATATATATATATATACCAGGAAATATAAATTTTCTTGTGTGTCCTCCATGGTCAGGGTTAGAGATCCGTGAGATAACATATAGTGTAGAGAATTATTGAGCACTCAATCACAGAAGGTGATTGCAGTGCCTTTGCAATGCTAACCAGCTCGCATACACTCTTGCCTGTCTTACATAGACAGGGTTAGAGATCAGTTCTGGTTGACATAGTGCAGTGGGTTGTTGAACACACAGCCACACAAGGTGATTGTTGTGCTTTGTCAGTGCTCACCACCATACGTACAATACATGTATATTTTCTTCTGTCCTACATAGAGTTCTGTTTTCTTCTGTTCCTACATAGAGTTCTCTTAATTATAGGTATAGTTGGGTATTGCCTGCTCAACCACAGAATGTGTGGCCTATGGCGTGTTCTGCATGCTAAAACATCACATCACTGAGGTTTTTCTCTGTTAGTTCCATGTATTTATATGTTTAATGCTACAGCTTTCAGATCTTTGTAAATTTGTCAAGTTAGTAAAATTTTCATCGGTCATTTCTTGTGTGTTGTGGTGAAGAGGAATTCATAGGCAGGGATGGGTAGCTGCGCATGCGTGCTATATGGGGCACAATTTATATAATCTATACAACAGCCTTTAAACTGGCAGTTGTGCCTAATATTCACCATGTAAATAAATGGTATTAGAGCCGTGTCAAAGGCCTTTAAACTGGCAGTTGTGCCTAATATTCACCATGTAAATAAACGGTATTAGAGCCGTGTCAAAGGCCTTTAAACTGGCAGTTGTGCCTAATATTCACCATGTAAATAAACGGTATTAGAGCCGTGTCAAAGGCCTTTAAACTGGCAGTTGTGCCTAATATTCACCATGAAAATAAATGGTATTAGAGCCGTGTCAAAGGCCTTTAAACTGGCAGTTGTGCCTAATATTCACCATGAAAATAAACGGTATTAGAGCCGTGTCAAAGGCCTTTAAACTGGCAGTTGTGCCTAATATTCACCATGAAAATAAATGGTATTAGAGCCGTGTCAAAGGCCTTTAAACTGGCAGTTGTGCCTAATATTCACCATGAAAATAAACGGTATTAGAGCCATGTCAAAGGCATGGCCCTATATGGTGAACTATACCCATGCACTATACCCTATATGGTGAAGGTATAGTGCATGCTCGCCACGGTAAACTTTCCACCGCCGCCCACTGGATGGGTGTTGTGGTAAGCAAATCAAATTTATATGGAACTAGCCGATTACAAATGTATTTTTTTTTTTATCTTAAGAGACTGTTGTGGTCTAGTCATTGGACCCATAATGCTATGACATGACCAGAGATAGCAGCCATACGGAATTAATTCACAATATTGTTGTTAAAAATTAATGACACAACCTGTCTTCTTATAAATTATGTCTGAATTTGGCTGTTTTCCCGTATGGCCGAAAATGGATGTAATTTGAAAATGAAAAATAATTTAACATAATTTTTTTACTTTTTTTTTCAATACAGCAAGTTAAGATTCCTGTGGTAGGTAAGGAGGGCAGGAAGTTCTCCTAAGGTTTCAAATTGTCATGAAAATCGTTAATTGAAAATTTCCTCTCCTAACCTAACCGAGTAACCCGGATGACTCACAACAGAAAACGGGACAGTACATGACTCGTGAACCGATTTCATTTCATATTATGTCCATTTTTGGCCATACGGGCAAAACCAGCGAAAAACGACGTAATTTTAAGATGACGGGTTGAACAATAGACATGTCACGATGTTTCGGCCCTTCAGAAATGTCGTCACATTTTTTTTTTTAATTTCTGTGTTTAGGTTATCTATAATAGCGATATTAGTAAACAACTCAGGATACTCAATACCATGGATAGTGGTTGAGAGTTGGTGGAGTGTCTTGGATAGAGGGTTGAGAGTGGGTCATGGAGAGGTTGAAACGTGCGTGGATGGTCACGGATAGGGGTTGAGAGGTGGGGTGGAGGACCATGGACAGGGGTTGAGAGAGTTGAGTGGGAGAGGGGGTCATAGGGAGGGAGTTGAACCGTGGGTGGAAGGCCATAGACAGGCTCAAAGTTGTGCGGAGGGCCATGGGCAGGGATTCAGAGGTGGACGGAGGACCATGGACGTGTTGTGAGAGGTGGACGGAGGGCCATGGACGGGTTGTGAGAGGCGGACGGAGGGCCATGGACGGGTTGAGAGAGGTGGACGGAGGGCCATGGGTGTCGTGCATGTCAAGGAATGTTATCATTACTTGGGTCGTGCCAGGAACCTAACAGACAGTCACGCCGCCTTACCTGCGTCCCTCTCTCTTATTTTCCCTCTTTATAGCTCCATCTCACCTTGCGTCCCTTTCTTCCTTTCCCTCTTTATAGCTCCATCTCTCTCCTTCTCACCTTGCGTCCCTCTCTTCCTTTCCCTCTTTATAGCTCCATCTCTCTCCTTCTCACCTTGCGTCCCTCTCTTCCTTTCCCTCTTTATAGCTCCATCTCGCTCTCTCTCACCTTGCGTCCCTCTCTTCCTTTCCCTCTTTATAGCTCCATCTCTCTCCTTCTCACCTTGCGTCCCTCTCTTCCTTTCCTTCTTTATAGCTCCATCTCGCTCCCTCTCACCTTGCGTCCCTCTCTTCCTTTCCCTCTATAGCTCCATCTCGCTCCCTCTCACCTTGTGCCCCTCTCTTATTTTCCCTCTTTATAGCTACATCTTTTTAACCTCCTCTATCCCTCCCTGCTTCCCTACCTGTCTAAACTCGACTTACTTGTCTCTTGCATTTCTGCCTGCCAATTTCCCTACCTTCTTACCTTCATATTTACCTGTCTTCCTTCTAACATATTTGCCTATATACACCTGCCTGTTTACCTACCTATTTACCTATCTACCAACATATATGTCTATCTGTCTACCTTCTTACCTACCTACTAGTAATAATTTTTTAAAATTACTAGTTGTTTTTCCCTATTCCATCGAACATTTAATTAATCTCACCTTCCCTTTTTTATTTTAACCACAGGTTAACATGTTTGCCTATTGTTCTTGACCCATTCCTTTGTCTTCCCGGTGTAAATTACATTAGAACACTGCAGAGGTGAACATAGTTTTTAATTTGAACTCGGGGCTGGTTAATAGTGCTAGACTGAACCTGGCTCTTAGCCTTTCCTATTTTCTGATTCACTCTTGCCTATATTTAAACCCTTTTCCTGCCTTCCTTATTATACCACCTCCCCCCCTGGTTAGTAATGGGCGAGCCATGCCCTCCCCTGGTTAGTAATGGGCGAGCCATGCCCTCCCCCTGGTTAGTAATGGGCGAGCCATGCCCTCCCCCTGGTTAGTAATGGGCGAGCCATGCCCTCCCCTGGTTAGTAAGGGGCGAGCCATGCCCTCCCCTGGTTAGTAATGGGCGAGCCATGCCCTCCCCCTGGTTAGTAATGGGCGAGCCATGCCCTCCCCCTGGTTAGTAATGGGCGAGCCATACCCTCCCCCTGGTTAGTAATGGGCGAGCCATACCCTCCCCCTGGCTTGTAAGGGGCGAGCCATACCCTCTCCCTGGTTAGTAATGGGCGAGCCATGCCCTCCCCCTGGTTAGTAATGGGCGAGCCATACCCTCCCCCTGGTTAGTAATGGGCGAGCCATACCCCTCCCCCTGGTTAGTAATGGGCGAGCCATACCCTCCCCCTGGTTAGTAATGGGCGAGCCATACCCCTCCCCCTGGTTAGTAATGGGCGAGCCATACCCTCCCCCTGGCTTGTAATGGGCAAACCATACCCTCCTGGAAGTAGCTTCCCTCCCTCCCTTTATTCACGCGTTTCTTTCATTCATTCATTCATTCATTCATTCATTCATTCATTTCTCCTTCATTTCCTCCCTTGATCCATCAATCCACTCATCCTGTTCTCTTATATCCACCTACAACCTTATCCTAACGTCACCCCCAGCTTCATCCCATCGTACCTTCCTCCCCCACAACCTCCTCCCCATAACCTCCTTCCAACAACCTCCTCCCCATAACCTCCTTCCAACAACCTCCTCCCCATAACTTCCTTCCAACAACCTCCTCCCCACAACCTCCTTCCAACAACCTCCTCCCCATAACCTCCTTCCAACAACCTCCTCCCCATAACCTCCTTCCAACAACCTCCTCCCCATAACCTCCTTCCAACAACCTCCTCCCCATAACCTCCTTCCAACAACCTCCTCCCCACAACCTCCTTCCAACAACCTCCTCCCCATAACCTCCTTCCAACAACCTCCTCCCCATAACCTCCTTCCAACAACCTCCTCCCCATAACCTCCTTCCAACAACCTCCTCCCCATAACTTCCTTCCAACAACCTCCTCCCCACAACCTCCTTCCAACAACCTCCTTCCAACAACCTCCTTCCCACAACCTCCTTCCAACAACCTCCTCCCCACAACCTCCTTCCAACAACCTCCTCCCCATAACCTCCTCCCCACAACCTCCTCCCCATAACCTCCTTCCCACAACCTCCCTCCCCCCAAAACACTTGGGGTTGGCATCACCGGGTTGTCTGCTCGAGCAAGATCGAATCTATAATGATCGGCTACCGCATGCTCGTAATTCAGCCCCACTGGATCCCACACTATAATTTCATTCTGATCGCAGACTTGTTTCTTGCCTAATAGGGGTTGATCGAGCCGGAGCTGTCTGTCAGGCTGTTGGCGAGGGAGACGGAGAGAGACGGAGAGCTGGATAGACGGCACGGTGAGGGAAGCTGTCGGATGAGGGAGGGGATAGGGAGACGGTGATGGATAGGGGGTTGGTGGTTAGGACGATGGTAAGGTAGGGATGAACGGGAACTGATGGAGATAAGTATATCTGACAGCGTGGTGAGGGAGGTTGTCAGCTGAGAGAGGGATGGAAAAGCGGAAAGAGATGGATGTAGACAGGTGGATGAGATGAGGGAGGGCCAGTAAGACAGATAGAGACAGTTGGGCGGACAGCCGTGTGGCGGGTCTGCTAGGGAAGTATTTATAGTGAGATGGAGAGGAAAGTACGGAGACAGGGTGTAGTGTGGGCAACACGCAGGTGAGTGAACAAGCAAGTAGGAAGAAACAGGAAAATACTTACGGGTACACACACCCACACACTTAACTGGAAAAGGTTCAAAGGTTTGCCACCAGACTAGTACCCGAGTTGAGAGGTATGAGCTATGAGGAGAGGCTACGGGAATGAAACCTCACTTCGCTGGAAAACAGAAGAGTTAGGGAGGACCTGATCACCACATTCAAGATTCTCAAGGGAATTGATAGGATAGATAAAGGCAGGCTATTTAACACAAGGGACACACGCACAAGGGGACACAGGTGGAAACTGAGTGCCCAAATGAGCCACAGAGATATTAGAAAGAACTTTTTTAGTGTCAGAGTGGTTGACAAATGGAATGCATTAGGAAGTGATGTGGTGGAGGCTGACTCCATACACAGTTTCAAGTGTAGATATGATAGAGCCCAATAGGCTCAGGTACCTGTACACCTGTTGATTGACAGTTGAGAGGCGGGACCAAAGAGCCAGAGCTCAACCCCTGCATGCACAATTAGGTGAATACACACTGTTTTGCAAATGGATGAAAATTGGGGAACGGGGGGGGGGCCATTCAGATTAACAGACATGCACACGGAGGAAACACGTTTATTTCCTTCACTTCTTCATTTTCTACTCCACTAAGTACTGGAGACCAACAGCTTATCTGTTATAAGAAACACTAGTACCACCTGTTGCAGGGAAAAATAGTACCACCTGTTGCAGGGAAAATAGTACCACCTGTTGCAGGAAACACTAGTACCACCTGTTGCAGGAAACACTAGTACCACCTGTTGCAGGAAACACTAGTACCACCTGTTGCAGGAAAGACTGGTACTGTACCAGATACACCGGCGAGCATCTCATGGGTAGGATATGGTAGGAGGCGTGGCGAAGGTGTGTGTATATACACTTTAAATACAAAGCTCAACAAAGACATAGTCTCTCTGATAGCTATATTGACCGTTATAAGCTCTAGCCATGACTTGTTCTGATTTATAACTCCCTGTGCGTGACATAATTTGTCAAAGACCATACTAGCTAAGACAAACGTAGTGAAAGAGAGAGAGAGAGAGAGAGAGAGAGAGAGAGAGAGAGAGAGAGAGAGAGACAGACAGACAGACAGACAGACAGACAGACAGACAGACAGACAGACAGACAGACAGACAGACAGACACACAGACAGGCAGACACACAGACACACAGAGACAGACAGACAGTCAGACTCTCTCAATGTCCAAATTATCCCTGACCTTGATGAAGCTACAATTGAGCTTATTGCAGAACGATGTTAAAGCAAATTAAAAATAATTGACGAAATAATATTGATAAACGAATTAAAGAGAAAATGATGGTGTTTTTTATGACTGTATAATTTAGCTCAGATCATATCATCATGTATATTGGCGTTTATTAAGTGGATATTCTAGTAGGACGGGTCCCACCACCACCATCTTCACCACAGCCATCACTGCCACCAACAATGGCAACAAAAACTAAGGCAATATCAAGAACAATGGCACCACTGTCAAAATACAACCACCACCACCACCGTCACCATCATAACTACTACTACTACTACCGTCGCCATCTTAACCTAACAACATCAACAATACCACCACCACTACTACCATTAACAACGACAACAGTAGCTGCCCTACCATCATCACTTCTCCAGCCCTTCTAGTAAAATGAGCAGCACCACCGCCTCAACAATACCTGCCTTAGTTTCAGTTGGGTCAGTGAATCTTCATGAAGTCAGATATAGGATAGCCGGTTAATGCCTTGCAACAAAGCTCTGCAGCTCAATCTCCTGCCACTGATCTCATAACACACAAGCTCTTCACCTTAGGGCAAGAGTGCTCTTAGAGTGTACATAATTTAGTTTCCATTATAAAAAGATTAAAAAAAAAACCTTCACGAGTGTCATTCTCCTTCCCACTCAACATTTGTCTTGTAACAATGGTGGCAGCGGTGGGATACAACTTGCTCGCCACAACAATGGTGGCAGCGGTGGGATACAACCCGCTCGCCACAACAATGGTGGCAACGGTGGGATACAACCCGCTCGCAACAACAATGGTGGCAGCGGTGGGATACAACCCGCTCGCAACAACAATGGTGGCAGCGGTGGGATACAACTTGCTCGCAACAACAATGGTGGCAGCGGTGGGATACAACTTGCTCGCCACAACAATGGTGGCAGCGGTGGGATACAACCCGCTCGCAACAACAATGGTGGCAGCGGTGGGATACAACTTGCTCGCCACAACAATGGTGGCAGCGGTGGGATACAACTTGCTCGCAACAACAATGGTGGCAGCAGTGGGATACAACCCGCTCGCCACAACAATAGTGGCAGTGGTGGGATACAACACGCTCGCCACAACAACCCTACCTTGACCTGCCACACCTCGCTCCATGAGCTATAATGCTCCTTGTCACACCAAACCATTCTTACCTCAATCCATATCACTCCATTCCCCTAGGTCACTGTATCCTGCCGTCCATCGCATGTGGTCCAACAGAGCACAAAAGTCTTGTTAACAGCTTGCAGCATCAATACCGTGAACTTCTAAGGGTTGTCTACACTACTTCACGGTACCTAGTGTGTGCAGCACCTTCACATAGTGTTGCATGCTGTCCCTTGCTGCAATTTGTGTACAGCAAACCCTGTTAACAGAAGTTGCTGCACAACACTAGGCACAATAGTGTACTGATAATTTCCTGTCGCATTGCATCGCTGTGGAATTTGTTGCCCCGTTTGCTGATCCAGCTCTGCTTGATGGCGCCCTGGCCGGGTTGATGTAAGAGGGAATTTCTGAGCACGGCTTGAGGCCAGCAGTGCTGGTGGTGCAACACATTCCCACCAACACTTCTTGCCCCACACTATATCCCTACCACAACCTTCCCCACCCCGGCACTATCCATCACAACAACACTTCCCTCATCACACCGCCATCCCCACCTCTACCAAAACCACTACCCCTTCCTTACCGCCACAACCATCACCATACCAACTCAAAAGAGAACAGAGTAGATATGATCACGACATACAATGAGTTTAGAAAATGTTTGGAAATATTTATTCTAGTTCAGGTCAACAAGTAGAATCATTGAAAGAAGTTTTGGAAGCCACCTTTTTCTAGAACTTTAAGGCCAGATTCGATCAAGGCCAAGTTTCCTAACGCCAAAATAGTTAAATTGTAATGCAACAGGTGGGAATAGAGAGATATAACTCACGTTCTCGTAGTCACTAATAGGTAAGCACCACTACTAACACCACCACCACTGCAACCACCACCACAACCTCGACTACCACCACCACCACCACAACCTCGACTGCCACCACCACCACCACAACCTCGACTGTCACCACCACCACCACAACCTCGACTGCCACCACCACCATCACCACCACCACCACCACAACCTCGACTGCCACCACCACCACCACCACCACACCCGGACACACCACAAAAACTACCCCGTAATTCAGTCTGAACGCTGCCCACCGCTCTTGTCCGCCGGCCATCATACGAGTTACCTGTATCCGGACACATCTGCTGGCCATCACACAAGTTACCTGTATCCGGACACTGCTGGCCGTCACACAAGTTACCTGTATCCGGACACATATGCTGGCCATCACACAAGTTACCTGTATCCGGACATAATTATTGGCCATCACACAAGTTACCTGTATCCGGACATAATTATTGGCCATCACACAAGTTACCTGTATCCGGACACATATGCTGGCCATCACACAAGTTACCTGTATCCGGACACAGGTGAAGGAAGGAAGGAAACTTTCAGGGGAAAGCGCCAAGCCATTACGGCTATATAGCACTGGGAAGGGGTCAGGGGGATTTGGGATGGAAAGAGGGGAAAGGAATGGTGCCCAACCACTTTAGACGGTCGCGTGACACAGGTGAAGAAATTCTTAGCTGTTGCCTGTATTCGAACACTTAAGCTAACTATCACACATTATTTGTGTTCGAACACGTCTGTCGGTCATTATACCTGCGACCTGTATAGGTCTATATCTTTCGGATCTAATCTCATACTCTTATCCTGATACATGTCAGCCACTACTAATGTTTTAGTTATCCGGACACATGTGGACCACCAACATTTGTTACCCGTATCCAAACATTGCTGGACATCAAAACGTATGTTCTGTATCCGGACACTTATTGTCGGTCTCCACAAGTGATAATGAATATTGACAGACCGCACATCCGAACACTTCTGTTGTCTCTGAACGAATAACCCATATCAGGACACTTCGGCCGGCTACCACATCCATTCACTCTACCTACATATGTCCAAACACAGCAGCCCCTATATCCCTGTATCCGGACGCTGCCGCCATTCCCCTCGTATCCGTATAAAACCGCTCCTTACATCCGGACAATCGTACAATCTCCGTGGCATATCAGATAAAGAGAGACACGCACTCCCTATTGGTATCTGATAAATAGTATTGGATTAGTGAAGATGATGAATTGCACTTGAGGATGGTATCAACACTTAGAGTTTTATCTGATGGGGCTGGTGGTGTGAATGATGGTATTTAGGGGTGGAGTTGTGTTTGTGGTGGTGTAGGTAACTGTGTGTCGTGTTTGTGGTGGTGTAGGTAACTGGGAGTTGTGTTTGTGGTGGTGTAGGTAACTGTGGGTTGTGTTTGTGGTGGTGTAGGTAACTGTGGGTTGTGTTTGTGGTGGTGTAGGTAACTGTGGGTTGTGTTTGTGGTGGTGTAGGTAACTGGGAGTTGTGTTTGTGGTGGTGTAGGTAACTGGGAGTTGTGTTTGTGGTGGTGTAGGTAACTGTGGGTTGTGTTTGTGGTGGTGTAGGTAACTGGGAGTTGTGTTTGTGGTGGTGTAGGTAACTGTGGGTTGTGTTTGTGGTGGTGTAGGTAACTGTTGGTTGTGTTTGTGGTGGTGTAGGTAACTGTGGGTTGTGTTTGTGGTGGTGTAGGTAACTGTGGGTTGTGTTTGTGGTGGTGTAGGTAACTGTGGGTTGTGTTTGTGGTGGTGTAGGTAACTGGGAGTTGTGTTTGTGGTGGTGTAGGTAACTGGGAGTTGTCTTTGTGGTGGTGTAGGTAACTGTGGGTTGTGTTTGTGGTGGTGTAGGTAACTGGGAGTTGTGTTTGTGGTGGTGTAGGTAACTGTGGGTTGTGTTTGTGGTGGTGTAGGTAACTGGGAGTTGTGTTTGTGGTGGTGTAGGTAACTGTGGGTTGTGTTTGTGGTGGTGTAGGTAACTGTTGGTTGTGTTTGTGGTGGTGTAGGTAACTGTGGGTTGTGTTTGTGGTGGTGTAGGTAACTGTGGGTTGTGTTTGTGGTGGTGTAGGTAACTGTTGGTTGTGTTTGTGGTGGTGTAGGTAACTGTTGGTTGTGTTTGTGGTGGTGTAGGTAACTGTTGGTTGTGTTTGTGGTGGTGTAGGTAACTGGGAGTTGTGTTTGTGGTGGTGTAGGTAACTGTTGGTTGTGTTTGTGGTGGTGTAGGTAACTGTTGGTTGTGTTTGTGGTGGTGTAGGTAACTGTGGGTTGTGTTTGTGGTGGTGTAGGTAACTGTGGGTTGTGTTTGTGGTGGTGTAGGTAACTGTTGGTTGTGTTTGTGGTGGTGTAGGTAACTGTTGGTTGTGTTTGTGGTGGTGTAGGTAACTGTTGGTTGTGTTTGTGGTGGTGTAGGTAACTGGGAGTTGTGTTTGTGGTGGTGTAGGTAACTGTTGGTTGTGTTTGTGGTGGTGTAGGTAACTGTTGGTTGTGTTTGTGGTGGTGTAGGTAACTGTTGGTTGTGTTTGTGGTGGTGTAGGTAACTGTTGGTTGTGTTTGTGGTGGTGTAGGTAACTGTTGGTTGTGTTTGTGGTGGTGTAGGTAACTGTTGGTTGTGTTTGTGGTGGTGTAGGTAACTGTGTGTCGTGTTTGTGGTGGTGTAGGTAACTGTTGGTTGTGTTTGTGGTGGTGTAGGTAACTGGGTGTCGTGTTTGTGGTGGTGTAGGTAACTGGGTGTCGTGTTTGTGGTGGTGTAGGTAACTGTGGGTTGTGTTTTTGGTGGTGTAGGTAACTGGGTGTCGTGTTTGTGGTGGTGTAGGTAACTGGGTGTCGTGTTTGTGGTGGTGTAGGTAACTGGGTGTCGTGTTTGTGGTGGTGTAGGTTACTGGGTGTCGTGTTTGTGGTGGTGTAGGTAACTGTGGGTTGTGTTTGTGGTGGTGTAGGTAACTGGGTGTCGTGTTTGTGGTGGTGTAGGTAACTGGGTGTCGTGTTTGTGGTGGTGTAGGTAACTGGGGGTTGTGTTTGTGGTGGTGTAGGTAACTGTTGGTTGTGTTTGTGGTGGTGTAGGTAACTGGGGGTTGTGTTTGTGGTGGTGTAGGTAACTGGGTGTCGTGTTTGTGGTGGTGTAGGTAACTGGGGGTTGTGTTTGTGGTGGTGTAGGTAACTGTTGGTTGTGTTTGTGGTGGTGTAGGTAACTGGGGAGGGGAGTTGTAATTGGGGTAATAATGGAAGCTGTGGTGTTGAGTTTGAGGTAACGAGGGTAACTGCTATTGTGTTTGTGGTAATTATGGTAACTGAGGTGTTGCCTCTCTGGGTAATGATAGCTGGGGGGGGGGAATTTGTTTATGATAATAATGGTAATTTCAGGGGAAGTGTTTTTGTGGTAGGAGGTTTGTGTTAGTGTGGTGAGGGTGGGCGCTGGGCGAGTGATGACGTCATCACAGTTACTAGTTCTTCACACTACGTGTAGATGGCGCTGGTGATGGACGCCGATGATTATTTCAAAATAATATTTCCTTTAGTATCAGTTTATCACGTCGCTTGAGCTTAACATACTTGGATCAACATAATTGAAAATAATTATCTAAAATAGGTTTTCAAGTGAGGCTAGTTGATGAACATGATCGAAAGATTGAAAATACATATATTAAACCTAATACCAAGATGATAACGTCACTGTTAACCTAATCTAAATGGGCAAGGAGGAAGCTTGACCATTTCTCACTAATAGGACGAATTATATCTCAATGCTTTAAACAAATTGAGTTCTTCGACATGAGATTTAATACGAAAGGGACATCACCTCTTGTGTATCCAGGCCAGAGCATCAAAGAAGGATGTTGTTGTTTAAGATTCGCTACTTGGAACAAATAGCTCCAAGCAGCACGGGCTATGGTGAGCCCGTAGTGGTTATCAGAGAATGAGGCAATAGACAGCCTTCGGAAAAAATCTTTGTTGTTCGTCTCAGAATTAGTATCAGTATTTGAGTTTCCAATCTCACCCTTTATCCATGTATATATACTGTATATATACATATATATATATATATATACAGTATATATACGGTATATATATATATATATGTATGTATATATATATATATATATATATATATATATATATATATATATATATATATATATATATATATACCGGTAATATAATAATAACATATAATGAATGCCGGTAGGAATTAATGTATGTAGTTGTTTTGTTTGAGTTGATTCTTTGCTTGAACGCACTCTACCCAAACCCTCGGTTACCTAGGAACAGGTTTGGCAGTATTAGTGAAGCTTAACACTGTCATGGGATAACCTCCCGGCGTCAAGCGAATGCGCTTTAGGTGCCGCATTATCAAGGTCAGCGGCGCAGAAGCCCAAAATCTAGTTTTTATTTGCATCAGAGGGTAAAGTAGCACGCGCCAGATTGACAGTTGAGAGGCGGGACTAAAGAGCCAGAGCTCAACCCCCGTAAGCACAACTAGGTGAGTACACACACAGGGATTTTTTTTTTGGGGGGGGGAAGAGACAGATCTTTGGTGTTTAAATCTTTTTCGACACAGAGATTGTTGTTTCAGTCATTAGCAACAGTTGGGCATAGTCTGCATCAGCGCATTCAACAATAATGATCCTGATTTCACGAGAGCCTGTTTTTATGCATTACAATAAGATTTCAGATTATTCTTAAATCAAGACCTGATTTCAGATTATTCTTAAATCAAGACCTGATTTCAGATTATTCTTAAATCAAGACCTGATTTCAGATTATTCTTAAATCAAGACCTGCTCTACAGTCATTTTAGTTGCGCAGCGGCGAATTGCGCAAGATATGGAAGATTGAGAAGAGTCTGCAAGGGAGGTTGGGTACGGTTTGGAAGGTTGGGCAGGGTATGGAAGGTTGGGCAGGGTACGGAAGGTTGGGCAGGGTACGGAAGGTTGGGCAGGGTACGGAAGGTTGGGCAGGGTACGGAAGGTTGGGCAGGGTACGGAAGGTTGAGCAGGGTACGGAAGGTTGGGCAGGATGTGAAAGGTTGGGCAGGGTACGGAAGGTTGGGCAGGGTACAGAAGGTTGGGCAGGGTACGGAAGGTTGGGCAGGGTACGGAAGGTTGGACAGGGTACGGAAGGCTGGGCAGGGTACGGGAGGCTGGGCAGGGTACGGAAGGCTGGGCAGGGTACAGAAGGCTGGGCAGGGTACGGAAGGCTGGGCAGGGTACGGAAGGCTGGGCAGGGTACGGAAGGTTGGGCAGGGTACGGAAGGCTGGGCAGGGTACGGAAGGTTGGGCAGGGTACGGAAGGTTGGGTAGGGTATGGAAGGTTGGGCAGGATGTGGAAGGTTGGGCAGGGAATGGAAGATTGGGCAGGGTATGGAAGGTTGGGCAGGGTACGGAAGGTTGGGCAGGGTACGGAAGGTTGGGCAGGGTACGGAAGGTTGGGCAGGGTACGGAAGGTTGGGCAGGGTACGGAAGGTTGGGCAGGGTACGGAAGGTTGGGCAGGGTACGGAAGGTTGGGCAGGATGTGGAAGGAAGGTGGTTAGGTGATTAAAATGAGGTATGAAAATATTTAATAATTTAAGCTTTGGGTTATAAGACAAAAGAGCAAACCGGTTTTTGTTTATCTGGCTTGAAAATATTTGGTTCTCAGTGGTCAAGTCTATTTTCCGATATATGATGGCTATTGTACTTAGTAGGTCGCTGACTATTGAATTTATTATGTTGATGGCTATTTTATTGAGTATGTTGATGGCTATTTTACTTAGTAGGTCGCTGACTATTGAATTTATTATGTTGATGGCTATTTTATTGAGTATGTTGATGGCTATTTTATTGAGTATGTTGATGGCTATTTTACTTAGTAGGTCGCTGACTATTGAATTTATTATGTTGATGGCTATTTTATTGAGTATGTTGATGGCTATTTTATTGAGTATGTTGATGGCTATTTTATTGAGTATGTTGATGGCTATTTTACTTAGTAGGTCGCTGACTATTGTATTTATTATGTTGCTGGCTATTTTATTGAGTGTGTTGATGGCTATTTTACTTAGTAGGTCGCTGACTATTGAATTTATTATGTTCCTGGCTATTTTATTGAGTATGTTGATGGCTATTTTATTTAGTGTGTTACTGACAATTTTATTCAGTATGTTGGTAAATGTTGTACTTAGTATGTTGCTGGCACATACAAATTTTATTTAAATGGCTTCTTATATTGTATTTTTCTGGCCGTTTAATGTTCTATGTTGTTGGTCATTTTATGTTGTAAAATAAATGATTTTATTTGACTATTTTAGCCATTTTTTTACTGTATTTTGATGGCCATTTCATGTGTATGATGACTGACATTTCATGTTATATAAATTATGTTATATATATATATATATATATATATATATATATATATATATATATATATATATATATATATATATATATATATATATATGTATATAATGTTGGTCGTTTTATATTGTCAATTAAGAAAACTGAAATTGATGTTGTATTGTGATGGGAATTCTATTTTATATATTGATTGTCATAGCTATTTTATACTGTTTAATGGTTCTGCTTTATACTGTTTATTGCTGGCAATTTTATAAAAAAAATTTAGCTGGCTATATTTATTGCTATATTTTATACTGTATAATACTGGCAGTTTTATACTGTTTATTTATGGGTATTTTATACTGCATTTTGTCGGCCACTTTAGGCTACATATTAAAGACTATATTATTTTATAAGTTATGCCGAAGGACATATTGATGCATCATCTAATCCAATTTAGCACACACACTGTAATGAAAAATATATATTTTGTGTTGAAGAAATTTTGTTTATTTAAATTTTGTATAATATAGCAACTCTTTTTCTTATAACTGGGTAATATTTTCGAAATAAAAATGATGATAACAATAAAAATAATAATAATAATAATAATAATAATAATAATAATAATAATACAAAATATTAATCAGTTCATTACGAAAGAATGTTTTTTTTATTATACATAAATGCATTGGCTCTTATTTGGAGGCAATAATTGCGCTTTACTTGCACATGTGGGATTCACGGAGCCATATATATATATATATATATATATATATATATATATATATATATATATATATATATATATATATATATATATATATATATATATATATATATATAATATAACAGTGATTCGATTGTATATACTTAAGCGAGAGGATATTCATGGCTATATGATATATTATACAGTATATTGTATTATATACAGGAGACGATTTATCATTATGTCTGGAAGTTTGTAAAGTAGTTATATGGAGTGTGCTACACCATGATTCATTTCTGAAGGATATATCAATAAATCTCATGTTATATACATTGTTAACGATATATTAATGTTGAATATCATATTAAATTTCTATATTGAAGGAGACATTATTTTTGGTCTAAATATAATTTTATAAATTTGGATGGAAATAATAAAAATATTGTTTTCTACTAAGGCCACATTATATATTAAAGCAAGTTTGTTATATATCACGGCCAGTCTTCCCCAAGCTGTATATTACAGGTATAGCTGAGGAGAGACAGGTGGGTGGTGCTGGTGGTGGTGCTGGTGGTGCTGGTGGTGGTGGTGGTGATAGTTGTGGTGGTGGTGGTGATGATTGTGGTGGTGGTGGTGGTGGTAGTAGTAGTGATAGTTGTGGTACTGGAGATGGTGGTGCAGGTGGTGGTAGTAGTGATAGTTGTGGTGGTGTTGCTGGTGATGGTGGTGGTGTAGTTGATGACAGTAGTAGTAGTAGTAGTTGTGATGGTGGTAGTGAAGGTAATGGATGTGATTGTTCTTACCTAACAATACTTCCCTAATAGGGAGTATTGGATAGTGAGATCTAGCTGTTAACGCCCCGCCTACAAGCCATGTTGTACCTCTTGCCTTATAGTTCAACTTTCCTGACGCTCAAATTCTCTGTCACATTTGGCCTTAAAGTTGTTGATAAAGGTGGCTTCCACAACTTCTTTTTAGCTTAATCTATTTGTTACCAACTGTAGTAGAGATTCCTTTGACTCCTTGAATTTCTTAGACGAAATTGCGTTACCAGTTTAAATGTCTCGTTTTACTTTCTCTGAATTCCCGTTCCCCGCCGAATTTTGTACGTAGTAATCATATCCCCTCTGTTTCTTCTCTCTTCTAGAGATAGGGTGAAGGAATAGTGCATGACGGGTGGAAGTGGTGCTATTTTGTGGAGGTTCCGGGGATCAACGGCCCCGCGGCCCGGTCTCCGACCAGGCCTGGAGAACCTGTGTTATGACTTGTGATATAGGAGGGGGTAGGATGTGGATCGAGAGAGTGGGGGGGGGGGGAAAGGGGAAAGAATTGGGAGTTGTGTAGTGAGGTGTTGAGTGGTGAGTATGAAGATGGGAGAGAGGGGCAGAGGGTTGGGAGGGGAATGGAGTGGTGGAACGAGGAATGAGTGGAAGGAAGAATGAGTGGAACGAGGAATGAGTGGGAGGAGTGGGCAAGAAGGAATGTGAGTTTGGGTGGGTGGTGGGGTGGTGATCAGGTAGTGGTGAAGATAGGAGAAGGGGTTGTGACATTGATAAAGGTTGGAGTTGTAGAAATTGAGGTGTGTGTGGAGAGGGGGAGATGAAGTAATGGAGTGGAGTAGTGGTTGTGATGGAGGGAACAGGGTGAAGGAGGGTAAGAGTCTGGACTGGGGGGGGGGGAAGGAGGGGTTGAGGAGTGGTAGAGATGGAGGGAGGGAGGGAGGGGGGGCATCATGCACGTCTGACCTCATCATAATTTAGGCAACAAAGGAAAGTCATAAATTCCTGCTCTTCTTATCTCATCCATTCTCTCCACGTGTCTAGCATCACGACACCTGACCCTGGCTCTCCTCTCTCTTCTTTAATTATTACTTATACCACTCAAGAATATATATATATAGAAGAATATCACTCAAGAATATCAAACTATATATATATATATATATATATATATATATATATATATATATATATATATATATATATATATATATATATATATATATATATATAATATAATATCAGTTGCATATATGCCTGGAGACCGTTCACGCTTGTTCGCATATATATATATATATATATATATATATATATATATATATATATATATATATATATATATATATATATATATATATATATATATATATATATATGTGTGTGTGTGTGTGTGTGTATATCACGAAAATAAACACGTGATTAAGAATGTGACAATGTCAGACCACGGAGGAAAAATGAAACAGGAAATTTCCTTAAGTACTTTCGTATATTAAATACATCTTCAGAAGGTGTATATATATATATATATATATATATATATATATATATATATATATATATATATATATATATATATATATATATATATATATATATATATATAATATATACATGCAAAGATCCACTTCATAAAGAGGGTCAGAATGCTCACAATGAAGTTGGGTCTGAGAAAGCTGCAGCTCCATCTAAGCCTTTATAACCATCCGCGGAGCACCGTATCTGGCTGTAATTCACTCCTTCATCCCCCATCATATAAACTGCACTCCACATATTCGCGGGTACTAACATTTCACTCACATGGGACACCAGGGAGTTGGAACACGGACCTTCTATTTTACAGATTCGGATTCAAATCACCGAGGATTCATCTAAATGAAATGTTATGACCCATCATATTTTGAATTGCTGTGTACGTGTGTATATATATATATATATATATATATATATATATATATATATATATATATATATATATATATATATATATATATATATATATATATATATATATATGTATGTATGATTCAGTGGCGTGTAGCACATATAGTGTTTGACGTACTGGACCAAGAGGTCTATAACAACTCTCTAGTTTATAAGACCTTCAGCTGACTACTGTCCCCATATACTTGCGGCTCTTATAACACAAATCCGCTATAGTGCAACATATGAGCCTGTGCAGAGAACATCTACTTTCCGAATATATTGAATCCAATATTACTGTGATTGCTTAAAATCTCCCCATATTGTATTCCTTGTAACGTCCCCATATTGTATTCCTTGTAACGTCCCCATATTGTATTTCTTGTAACGTCCCCATATTGTTTTCCTTGTAACGTCCCCATATTGTATTCCTTGTAACGTCCCCACATTGTATTCCTTGTAACGCAGGCAAGAGACAAAAGTCATGATACACTGCTGGATATCATTATAAAGGCAAGCATCAAGTCTTCTCACTGAAATCATTCATTTCAAGACAGAAGGCATTGTAGAATGTATAAATATAACCCCCATTAAAGAGTAAATTCTGTAAACATTGAGAGCACAAAACTTTTCAAAGCCTTTTTTAATTTATTTGAAATTAATTATAAATTATATGATAAACACCTCGTAAAGGTACTTGGTCAACTAGACTATGATGCCCTGTGTTGGACTAAGACTGTGTTGGACTAAGACTGTGTTGGACTAAGACTGTGTTGGACTAAAACTGTGTTGGACTAAGACTGTGTTGGACTAAGACTGTGTTGGACTAAGACTGTGTTGGACTAAGACTGTGTTGGACTAAGACTGTGTTGGACTAAGACTGTGTTGGACTAAGACTGTGTTGGACTAAGACTGTGTTGGACTAAGACTGTGTTGGACTAAGACTGTGTTGGACTAGGACTGTGTTGGGCTAAGACTGTGTTGGACTAAGACTGTGTTGGACTAAGACTGTGTTGGACTGTGAGCTGTAAGCTCCATCTTTCTGGCCAATCAGACCATGAGCCTTGAGGCGTGGTCAGAGGCGGAGCCGCGGGGTCACTGAACTTGGGAACCAGCATTAGACTTCCAGGTCGTTCACCAACATTCTATGTTGGTTAGGGATTATTTCTTCTTATTTACCGTTATGAATGACATCTTGAACTGGTGGGCATAGAAGCGCTCTGCTTTGTTTTTGCAGGGTCCCAGTTCGATCCCTGATGTTCTCAAGTTGCTGGATACCGTTTATTTCCCTCCTTCTCATATCCCAGTCCCTATCCTGCCCCGATATCCCAGCTCCCTATCTTGTCATATCCCAGCCGTCTATCCTGTCCTCATATCCCAATCCCAATCCTGCCCTCATATCCCAGCCCCTATCCTAGTGTCATATCCCAGCCCCCTATCCTAGTGTCATATCCCAGCCCACTATCCTGTCCTCATATCCCAATCCCAATCCTGCCCTCATATCCTTTCCAAGTGTTATAGTCATCCTGGCATAGTTTTCTCTCGTAATAACTTTATCTTCCTATCAAGGATGAACCTGTAGGCTTGGTCAGAGCATGTATTTATATGTATATCAAGTATATATATACTGGTATATATATTAGTATATTTTGGTAGCAGTCTTTCTTGTAAACATGTGTTGTTGAATATGACCGAAAAAGTAAGAGTAATAATTCTAACACGAATTTTTTTCAATACTTCTTATGTTTTTCTTCACTGTCGGTGAAGTCAGTTTTCACTGTCATTACCACCGACAGTGAAGAAAAACATAAGAAATATTGAAAAAAATTCGTGTTAGAATTGTTAATCTTACTTTTTCGGTCATATTCAACAATATATATATATATATATATATATATATATATATATATATATATATATATATATATATATATATATATACATATACATATATACATATATATATACATATATATATATATATATATATATATACATATATATATATATATATATATATATATATATATATATATATATATATATATATATATATATATATATATATATATATAACCTGGAATGTCTGTACCGCTGCGTTCCTTTATTCATTTGGCTGTTTATATGATTATAACACAATTCTCAGCGATCTAATGATCATTGCAGCTTTGGGACACACGGAGACATGTTCTTGTGCTCCCAGATCTGATTCCAGTTTCTTTCATCTTGCAAGTGTTTACAAGCTGCCATCTCCACCAATCAGACGTTACCCAGCACCATAAGTAACTGATTACATGATAATTCGCTTAGGTAAATGGTAATATAATGTAAGTTGTAAAATGACTATTCTAAGATTACTATCAACAAGTTACTAGCCAGACTGATCTAAATTATATCCTAAAACCTCTTGTGATATTCGACCTACAACATATCGCGATATCCGCCTAAGATATCTTGCGATATTCGTCCTGCACCATCTTAGGATATTCGCGCAAGACCAACTGTCCTCTCACACAATGCAATATATTTATGGTAAAATTCATAAATATAATGTAAAGACATTACCAACACCTGGACATAAAATATGCATGAACAATCCTCGCTTGTTCAAGTCATTGTTGTGTTATCTCACGACGGAGGTTTTGAACCCCTGCCCGTACCTGAGAGAACATCATTGTTCTCTCTCACCATAGTCTAGTGGATCATTTATATTTATTTCTGCTCACTATTTAGGAAGGTTTGTAGTTTTGTGTTTGGTGTGTGTATATATATATATATATATATATATATATATATATATATATATATATATATATATATATATATATATATATATATATATATATATAGGGATATCGCCTTTAGTGCAGTTGTTGGGAGTCATAGCTTCGGAGAAGGGAATGAAGAGCATTCAGAAAAAAAAATCCGTTTTTTATATAAAATATATAGTTTTTTTATAAGAAGAAATATATATATATAGGCTGCCACCTATGGGCTGGAGACCCATCGCCTCGGAGTAAAGCACACACAACGCATTGGAGGGAATTTTTGGGTCCCCTCCAATGCAGTGTTCATTTTCTTTTGTCCTCCCCCCCCCCTTCTCTTCCTCTCTTTGTGTATTGCTTTGATTTTTGAAGTATTTAAGAGTTACAAGTTGTACATTGGTGAAGACAGCGGAAGGTTGTGAATCTCTTGGAGCTTCTCGGCTTCTGGACACGAACCGAGACCACAGCTGCCGTTTTTCCTCTGGATCGCCACACTGAGACGCTGAAACTGAAAACTGGCAGCTCTTGGGTCTCTGGTGATGTCAACAAGCCTGGAACCCAATTCTTCGAGAAAGCTCAAGATGCTTCTTGTCCCCCAGGGGCCGAGCGTTTCAGATGCTTTTGGGAACAAAGGTATACTGACTTTCCTTATGGATGTGCTGCACCACCTGCCTGATCAGCATCCAGGTGTATATATGTGTCAGCGTGGGTAGATACACATGTGTAGCCCCACACCAGCTGTTTGTCCCTTTTAAAGGGGTATATAGTGATGCCATCAGGGCGAAGTGCGGGGTCATCCGGGTTTTGGTCCCGTAGGATGCGAGGTTCTCTCTCTGCTGGGCACTGAGCTGAGACGAGGCTCCTCTTGATGATGTCATTGACATCGTTGTGTCTTGCATGCCCTGTATAGCCTCAGTTGAAAATCAAGAAGCGAAAATTAACATTATTTTCCCGGAGTCAATTTTAAATTATTTAATTTTGGGGGGCTACTTTTTGGGTGTGTTGCAATCCTTAGGGAAGAGAAGAATGTG
Organism: Procambarus clarkii; assembly: GCF_040958095.1. Lineage (NCBI taxonomy): Eukaryota > Metazoa > Arthropoda > Malacostraca > Decapoda > Cambaridae > Procambarus > Procambarus clarkii. Next base: position 12,057,123 of record NC_091199.1, on the reverse strand, counting down.
TTTAGATGATCTTATATCATGTGGGAGTGGGTTGAAGATGCCGGTGTGGGCCCCGCTCCGTGGCTCCTGCTCCTCCTCCCTCACATTCCCCGCCACACGAAACTTCGATGAAATTCCTCAGTATGGTCCAAGCAATTTTGTCCTGTCCCTAGAATCGTTGGTTTAGTCTCTGTTTTCTCTCTCTCTCTCTCTCTCTCTCTCTCTCTCTCTCTCTCTCTCTCTCTCTCTCTCTCTCTCTCTCTCTCTCTCTCTCTCTCTCTCTCTCTCTCTCTCTCTCTCTTTCTCTCTCTTTCTCTCTCTCTTTCTCTCTCTCTTTCTCTCTCTATCTCTCTCTCTCTCTCTCTCTCTCTCTCTCTCTCTCTCTCTCTCTCTCTCTCTCTCTCTCTCTCTCTCTCTCTCTCTCTCTCTCGTTTCTTAAGATTTATTGCTTATTTTATGTTTTAGAAACTGATATTTCTCGTGTATGCGTTCTACATAAACCGAAACATATTGATAAAGAGTAGGAGGAGCAAGAAGAAAGCGATATGAAAAATAGTTATAAGGAAAAACAGTTGATATCGATTTAAAGACCTCATTCCGCAGAGATAAAACTCTCTCTTTCTCCTTGTTGCCCTAGTTACCTCCTTAACCCGTCTTCTCCTTCCTCACGATCCCCCCCTCGCACACATACACACGCGTGGGATACACACACACACACACACACACACACGTGGGATATACACACATACACACACACACGTGGGATATACACACATACACACACACACACACACACACACACACACACACACACACACACACACACACACACGTGGGATATACACACATACACACACACACACACACACACACACGTGGGATATACACACATATACACACACACACACACACACACGTGGGATATACACACACACACACACACACACACACACACACACACACACACACACACACACACACACACACACACACACACGTGGGATAAGGGCGTATTTGATTGCGGAAGTTCAGGTCAGTTTGTGTGTGTATTTAGTATTTGTGCCTGCAGAATCGAGCTATTTAGCTCTTGGACTCCGCCTTTCTAACCAATCTATTTTCCCTTATTTTGTCTACTACATATGTTTCTCTCGAACACGCGCGGGCGCGCACACACACACACACACACACACATATCTCCAGGAAGTAGCCTGTAGTAGCTAACTCCTTTGTACCTATTTACTGCTAGGTGAACAGGAGCACCAAGGTGAAAGAAACTCTGCCCATTTGTTTCTGCCTCTGTCGGGGATCAAACCCGGGCCCTTAGGACTACGACCCCAGAGAGCTGTCTACTCAGCTGCGAGGCCCTAACTCTTTCTCAGGATAGGTGAGTACACACACACACCATGTATGTGTGTGTGTGTGTGTGCATGTGTGTGTGTGCATTTATTCACCTATATTTCCTTGCAGGGTCTAACTAGGCTCCAAGTCCCGCCCTCCCAACGTTCTTAGAATAATGCAATGACTCATTTCTCTTGCCTTTATCATATTTACTTTTAAATCCTTGAATCGTAATAGATTCAACGACTTCTGCGTGTAACGTATTCTACTTATTAACAGCTCTTAACATGAGACACTTCTTTCTGACGTCCTTGTAACTCATTTGTTTGTCTTGAATTTCCACCTATGATCCCTCGTTCTGCTGTTCCTGACTTTGAACAATGCTCCTTAGTCTACCTTGTCAGTTCCCTTAGAATCATATATGTTGTTATATCCTCCAATGTCTCCTTTCCTCCAGTGTGGCATGGTCCAGTCTTTCCTCATAGCTTGAACCCTTCAAGTCAGGAACGTGTCGCGTTGCATATCTTTGGACCTCTTCATGTTTCTCCTTGTCCTTTTGTCGGTAAGGGCTCCATGCTGGGGATGAATACTCAAGTGTGGGTCTCATCTTTGCTGTATATAGGGGCCCGGAAAGCCACTTTGTCCACCTTGCTGAAGGATACGCGAATGTTGGCCACTATGCCTTATGCAGCTGTTGTTGTTGTGCTAATGTGACTTTCTGGCATCAGATTTGAGGTTATGGTCACTCCCAGGTCTTTCTCCTGTTCTCATTGAAGAATCTGTCTTGCTTTCATCCTATTCTGTTGTACTGGTCCTCGCACTGCTGTTCCAATCCTCATAATTGTGCACTTAGCTGGGGTTAAACTCTAGCAGCCATTTTTTTCAAAGCACTTGTGGACTATGTCCAAATCCGTTTGCAGTGCCTCATAATTTATCTTTCTCCTGACTCTTCTCATCAGTTTTACATCATCTGCAAACATTGATACGAAGGAGCCAGTTTCTTATGTCAGGTCGATGACATGTATTAAAAACCGGGATTGTCTCGAGGTTGTGAGTGGAGTACCACTCGTAACTTCTCTAATGTCTCTACCCTCACTATAACTCCCTTGCTTCCTTCCTGAGAGATCCTACCTTAGGACTCTTCCCGATTCTCCAGCCTGCTTGATGGGGTTCTGGGAGTTCTTCTACTCCCCAAGCCCGGCCTGAGGCCAGGCTTGACTTGATCCCTTTAAGTCAAGGGACCTTCTATAGTCTGAGCAGGATCGAATCTTTCGTGCTGGTCCATATGAAATGCTTTCTGACGGTCGAGGACTATGCATGCAGAAATTGGCTGGAGTTCTATAGCAATATGGCATACATCAGACAAGAGAAAGTTCTCTTGTCTAATGTATCTCATATTGCTATAGAACTCCAGCAAATTTGTTAAGCAGGATTTCCCTTTACTGAAACCGTGTTGGTGCCTTTAGACAAAATTTATCTGTTTGTGTGTGTTTGTATGTGTATATGTGTGTGTGTGTGTCTTTGTGAAAAAGAGCAGAAGGCGTTCTCGTGGGGGCAGCCTACTTGAGAGCCTGCACACACATACTGTGCAGACTACTGTGCAGGTTGGGGCAGACTTCCGGAGTGTATTCACCTACGTGTAATCACCTAATTGTGCTTGCGGGGATTGAGCTCCGGCTCTTTGGTCCCGCCTCTCAACTGTTAATGAATTGGTGTACAGATTCCTGAGCCTCCTGGGCTCTTATCATATCTACATGCCTCCACCACATCAATGTGTACTCACCTATATGTGCTTGCAGGATCGAGCATTGACTCTTGGATCCCGCCTTTCTAGCTATCGGTTGTTTACAGCAATGACTCCTGTCCCATTTCCCTATCATACCTAGTTTTAAAAGTATGAATAGTATTTGCTTCCACAACCTGTTCCCCAAGTGCATTCCATTTTTCTACTACTCTCACGCTAAAAGAAAACTTCCTAACATCTCTGTGACTCATCTGAGTTTCCAGTTTCCACCCATGTCCCCTCGTTCTGTTATTATTACGTGTGAACATTTCATCTATTTCCACTTTGTCAATTCCCCTGAGTATTTTATATGTCCCTATCATATCTCCTCTCTCCCTTCTTTTCTCTAGTGTCGTAAGGTTCAGTTCCTTCAGCCGCTCTTCATAACCCATCCCTCGTAGCTCTGGGACAAGCCTCGTCGCAAACCTCTGAACCTTCTCCAGTTTCTTTATGTGTTTCTTCAGGTGGGGGCTCCATGATGGCGCGGCATACTCTAAGACGGGTCTCACGTAGGCAGTGTAAAGCGCCCTAAAAGCTTCCTCATTTAGGTTTCTGAATGAAGTTCTAATTTTCGCCAGTGTAGAGTACGCTGCTGTCGTTATCCTATTTATATGTGCCTCAGGAGTTAGATTAGGTGTCACATCCACTCCCAGGTCTCTTTCTCGAATCGTTACAGGTAGGCTGTTCCCCTTCATTGTGTACTGTCCCTTTGGTCTCCTGTCACCTGATCCCATTTCCATAACTTTACATTTACTGGTGTTAAACTCCAGTAGCCATTTCCCTGACCATCTCTGCAGCCTGTTTAAGTCCTCTTGGAGGATCCTACAATCCTCGTCTGTCACAACTCTTCTCATTAATTTTGCGTCATCTGCAAACATTGACATGTATGATTCCACTCCTGTAAACATATCATTTATGTAAATTAGAAAGAGGATTGGTCCCAGTACCGATCCTTGAGGTACTCCACTTGTTACTGTTCGCCAGTCCGACTTTTCGCCCCTTACCATGACCCTCTGGCTCCTTCCTGTTAGGTAGTTCTTCACCCATACTAGGGCCTTTCCGCTTACTCCTGCCTGCCTCTCAAGTTTGTATAGCAGTCTCATGTGCGGTACCGTATCAAAGGCCTTTTGGCAGTCAAGAAATATGCAGTCTGCCCAGCCTTCTCTGTCCTGCCTTATCCTTGTTACTTTATCATAGAATTCTAAAAGGTTTGTTAGGCATGATTTCCCTGTCCAGAACCCATGTTGGTGCTTGTTTACAAACCCAATGCTCTCCAGGTGCTCAACAAGTCTTAGCCTAATTATTCTTTCAAGTATTTTGCAGGGGATGCTTGTCAGTGATACGGGTCTGTAGTTAAGTGCCTCCTCCCTATCACCCTTTTTGAAAATCGGTACGACATTTGCCTCCTTCCAGCAACTGGGCAATTCTCCCGACATAAGTGACTCATTAAAGATCATTGCCAGAGGCACGCTGAGAGCCTGCGCTGCCTCTTTAAGTATCCACGGTGATACTTTGTCTGGTCCAACAGCTTTATTTGCATCCAGTGTTGTCAACTGTTTCATTACATCCTCTGCTGTCACCTCTATATCTGATAGTCTTTCATCTTGGGTAATCTCTTCTAACAATGGGAGCTGCTCAGGCTCGGTTGTGAACACTCCATGGAATTTTGCATTCAGTACCTCGCAGATTTCCTTGTCGCTTTCTGTATATGCCCCTTCTGTTTTCCTCAGTCTTGTCACTTGGTCATTTACCGACATCTTCCTTCTTATATGGCTATGTAGTAATTTTGGTTGCTTTTTCGCTTTGACTGCAATATCGTTCTCATAATTTCTTTCCGACACTCGTCTTATGTTAATGTAATCATTCCTAGCTCTGTTACATCTAATCCTGTTGTCCTCTGTCCTTTGTCTTCTGTACTTCCTCCACTCCCTCCTGCTTCTCACCTTTGCTTCCTGACACTGTCTATTAAACCATGGGTTATTATATTCCCTCCTGCTTTTTTCCTTTATTGTTGGAATAAATCTATCTTCAGCCTCCTTGCATTTCAATATGACTTGGTTCATCATACCTTGCACTGTTTTTCCTCTAAGTTCTTCCTCCCACTTCACTTCTCCTTCTCACACACACACACACACGTGTGTGTGTGTGTGTGTGTGTGTGTGTGTGTGTGTGTGTGTGTGTGTGTGTGTGTGTGTGTGTGTGTGTGTGTGTGTGTGTACTCACCTAGTTGTACTCACCTAGTTGTGTTTGCGGGGGGTTGAGCTCTGGCTCTTTGGTCCCGCCCGCTTCTGTGTGTGTGTGTGTGTACGTGAGGTGTGGTGTGGGAGGTTATGTAAGATAGTAGCGTCTCTGTAATAACTAGTAGGGGATGGGTTGCTACTAACTTTAGAGGGGTAATAACCCCGGGAGTAACTAAAGGGGAAGTGCTGAGCCCATACCGACTCTCATCATCCCCGTAATAACTGACTGCGAGCGGGCAGTTCCTCCCAGCTTCCCAGCATCAGCGTCCGTAATAACTTTAGGGTGAGGCTCACTATTATAGTGAGGCACTCATCTTCCCTATTATAACTGGGGGAAGGTCGCTGCTAACTTACCGGTATCATCTTCCCGGTGATAACTGCGTGCAGGGAAAGGTCGCTGCTAGCTTACTGGTATGATCTTCCCAGTGATAACTACGAATAGCCTTGCACTACCCATGACATAGCCGTGGGGTACAATGCAACCGCTGACTGGCGTAGTGTTCAGTGAAAGTTTAAAACTCAGGGACCAGATTCACGAAGCAGTTACTCAAGTACTTACGAACGTGTACATCTTTTCTCAATCTTTGACGCCTTTGGTTACATTTATTAAACAGTTTACAAGCATGAAAACTTCCCAATCAACTGTTGTTATTGTTATAAACAGCCTCCTGGTGCTTCGGAGCTCATTAACTGTTTAACAGTTGTAAACAAAGCCGCCAAAGATTGAGAAAAGATGTACAGGTTCGCAAGTGCTTGCGTAACTGCTTCGTAAATCTGGCCCCAGATTTGCTAGGAGTCAGGGCCAAGATTCATCAAGCATTTACACATTCACTGGCCAAACCAGTACATCTTTCCTTCATCACTGCGCCCTTCTTTACATATATTTAACATTTGACGAACTCCTAAGCACTACTAGGTGGTTTATAAAAGCAATAACATTGTGTTGTTAAGTTTCGAAGCTCTTAAAGTGTTTAAGGCGCCATGATTAAGGAATGATATACAGGTTTCGTAAGTTGCGTCAAGGCTTGAATCCATGCTCTGGTTATTCCTAAATATTCAACTTTTAAATTCACTAACGAAGCACAAAACATTCGCTTGTGTAATATTTTATTAAATGTGAAACTTAAAGATTTTAGACCTCCCTGTGTATACTGTATGGTCAAATATGTAACTCATTGAGGCTGGTATCTTGGAAGACATTCTCACTGTCCTGTGGCAGTGAATATGAGCAGCATCTTCACTGTCCTGTGTGGCAGTGAATATGAGCAGCATATTGAGATCCATATATGTATGTATATATATACATACATATATATATATATATATATATATATATATATATATATATATATATATATATATATATATATATATATATATATTGGTGTATACTGGCAGCAGGTTTTCTTTCAAACATGTTTCATTGAATATGACCGCATATTCTGTATTTATTATTTTTTGGTTTAGGGCTTCTATCCCTCTAACTATTTTCTTAGCATCAGGGCTTAATTGGAATAGGAGTTCTCCAAAACTCATTTTCGTACTTTTAAGGTGAAGAAAAGAAGTGATTTACTATAGAGTGTATTACACTTATTTGTATAATTTGCACGACGTTTCGAACCTCCATGGTTCATTCTCAAGTGAACAGATCTTACAATACTAGTTGATTTTATACCCGCATTAGGTCAGGTGAAAAACATGGGGGGATACATAAGGGATAAACATAGGGGCTGCAGAAGGCTTATTGGCCCATACGAGGCATCTCCTATCCAAACACAAAGATTAATCCAGTGTAATTGGCCTGTTATGTTGGACATTGTCTTCTGTGTTGGCATCGATATGTTCTTGTCTTGTCCTTACTCTCATGGTGGGTAGAGTAAATAGTTCCGTGATTTGGGTGTTCATGGTAGGTCGCTCTATTCTTATGTGAATTGCCTCAAGAATTTGTAATCTTCTTGAATCTTGGGTTTTGTCTATTATGCAAGTATTCTTGTTCAACATTTCTCTTGTTAGAAGAGAAATTGTTAGAAGAATATATATATATATATATATATATATATATATATATATATATATATATATATATATATATATATATATATATATATAATTGTGTGCTCGTCAGCTCCCAAGGTCAAATAATTATACGTCAGAAAGATTTATATAGGTTAGGTTTTTACAGGGAGTTAACTGTTTTATTTATAATTTCCTTGGAGAATATTTCAAAGATTTTTATAAATGTTTAGGAATTTATGGCAATTGAAATTTTATTTGTTTTATTATATTGTTAATTATCTTGTTTTAATTATTATTATTATCATTTGTTATTATTTTATTAAACGTTATGAAATGTAAAGTGTTTTTGTAGACATGTCATTACATTATGGAACCGAGTCTGATAACACATCAAAAAGCCTCGCTAATAATTGCTATAATTATGCTAATTATATTTATTATCGTAATAACGTGCAGCAGCTGTACAGGAAGTGAATCCCTGTGTCTTTGTAAGACTGCTTGGTGTCACCGCCGTATGGTGAGGTGGTGGTGTGATGAGGTGTGGTGGTGGTGGTGAGGTGGTGGTGTGGTGTGGTGAGGTGTGGTGGTGGTGTGGTGAGGTGGTGGTGTGGTGTGGTGAGGTGTGGTGTGGTGAGGTGTGGTGAGGTGGTGGAGTGTTGGAAAAGTTTAGAGTTGTCTATTAGTTCAGTGGTGTCTTGGCTCAATGGTCCAGTGGTGTCTTGTCTAGTGGTCCAGTGGTGACGTTGTCCGGTGATGTCTCTCCAATGGTCCAATGGTCCAGTGGTGTCTGTTCAATAGCCCAATGGTCCAGCGGTGTCTTTGTTCAATGGCCCAATGGTCCACTGGTGTCTTTGTTCAGTGGTCCAGTGGTGTCTTTGTTCAGTGGTCCAATGGTCCAGTGGTGTCTTTGTTCAGTGGTCCAATGGTCCAGTGGTGTCTTTGTTCAGTGGTCCAATGGTCCAGTGGTGTCTTTGTTCAGTGGTCCAATGGTCCAGTGGTGTCTTTGTTCAGTGGTCCAATGGTCCAGTGGTGTCTTTGTTCAGTGGTCCAATGGTCCAGTGGTGTTGTGTTGCATTACCTGAATTCAACTGTTTATAGAAGTGACAGCGGATTACTCATACTTGGACGTCCTTGCCTCATAATCAGGTCCCTCATGAGTATGAGCGTGTTTGTTCTCCCTATACTCTTAGTACTCCTCCTCTTTCTCATTTACTCATCTTTGTATTCCTACTTATTCTTTATACCTCTATCTCAGTATCCTCTCTTTCTCTTGTTCGTCTTCCTTCCACATTCTCCTCCTTTTCCCTCATTTTACTCATCATCGTCATCTTTCTCACCTTTTCCTGTTCGTTCTTCTCCTCATGCTCATCCCATCGCTCTCTTTCTTGATCACTTCCTCATTCCATTTTTCCATTTGTGTCCCATTCATTATTCGCTTCCTCATCATCACCTCTTCCTCCTGCTCCTTCACCAGCTCACGCACAGACAGACCAATTTTAACGACACGTATATCACCCGGTACGTACGATTTTGTCAATATTTATGTTGTAAGCAGGAGGCAATTTGACTTCTTACGCGGACCACCACTAATATTTGGCTGGTGTCTACCTGGTATTACCAGAGCTGAGCTACGTATCCGTACGGCCCTTGCCACACCTCTCTTTCTGTCTCTCTCTATGTCTCTCTCTCTCTCTCTCTCTCTCTCTCTCTCTCTCTCTCTCTCTCTCTCTCTCTCTCTCTCTCTCTCTCTCTCTCTCTCTCTCTCTCTCTCTCTCTATGCCTCTCTCTCTCTCTCTATGCCTCTCTCTCTCTCTCTTTCTCTCTTTCTCTCTCTCTCTCTCTCTCTCTCTCTCTCTCTCTCTCTCTCTCTCTCTCTCTCTCTCTCTCTCTCTCTCTCTCTCTCTCTCTCTCTCTCTCAGGAGAAGCTGGAAGAGAATGAAGGGAGGGAGGAAGACGTAGGAAGGGAGAGTGGTAGAGAAAATAAGAAGAGAGGTATTGGGAGGGCAGGAAGGGAAGGGAGAGAAGAAGAAATAAGAGAGGTATAAGTAGGGAGAGAAGGAAGGTAAAGGTATGAAATAAATGAGGGGAGTAAAAGAAAGGGAAGTAGAGAAGTAATAGAGCTAGAAGTTGGGTAGGAAAGAGAGAAGTATGGGAGAGAGAGAGAGAGAGAGAGAGAGAGAGAGAGAGAGAGAGAGAGAGAGAGAGAGAGAGAGAGAGAGAGAGAGAGAGAGAGGAGGGAGGGAGGGAAAGTGAAGGTATAAATAGATGGCAGGTATAGAGGTAAAGGAGAGGAGGAAGGGGGAGGAAGATGGAGAGTGAGATGGTAATTTAGCCCGCCAGAAACGTCAGAAAGTGACCTGTTATTGTCAACCACACACGTACACATTACCCGCAATAACCCTCCCTCTCCAATCATACAAGAAAAAAAAACAAGTATTTTTTTGTTTCGTTCACAGTCAGATGTGTTTTTTATTTTCGAGATTCGCATTTTAATTCGTTCACCTTATTGTCACTTCACCACAAACAAGACGGAATGGTAAGAGAACCAAGTGAATATTTAAGAATAGTCCTGAAGACTTGTCATGCATGAAAAAGTGTTCAGAATAATGACAAATGTTACCAATAATGTAAAATTTACCAATATTTAACTAGTATATTTAGTTAATTTTTATAAGAATTTAAGAGTAATAAAGGTAACTAAAGCTATGTAACAACATTATGGGTGTTACTTGGGAGTTACAGAAGGGAGGATGAATATGGTGAGTAGGGATATATATATATATATATATATATATATATATATATATATATATATATATATATATATATATATATATATATATATAGAAGGGAGTACCACCTCTAGCTGGAAGAAGGGGGACCCATAGCCTCGGAGGAAACCACACATAACGCATTGGAGGGAATGTGGGTCCCCTCCAATACAGTTTCTGTGTGCTTTTCTCCTACCACCCCCTTCCCTTTTTTTTTTTTTCCTTTATTGTGTATTTAAAGGTTACAAAACATACAAGACAAATGCCTAAAGGTTATGGATCTCTTGAAGCTCCTCCGCTTCTGGACAGGAACCGAGGACGCAGCAAGCATTTCCCCTCTGGATCGCCACACTGAGACGCTGAAATAAAAAACTGGAAGCCCTTGGGTCTCTGGTGACGTCAATGAGCTTGGACCCCAATTCCTTGAGAAATCCCAAGGCACTCATATATATATATATATATATACATATATATATATATATATATATATATATATATATATATATATATATATATATATATATATATATATATAGGTATACTGAGAGTATACCTTAATCCTGGACTGTGTATACTAAGTATAAAGTATACTTCCTGATTAGTCACTAAGGTATTGTGGTGGCTTTAATAACCCTCCAGAGGTTGATAGGCCTTTACCCTAACACCAATATGGCGAATTAATATTTTTACTAACTAAAATATATATATATATATATATATATATATATATATATATATATATATATATATATATATATATATATATATATATATATATAGTTTTTCATTAACTTATAATAAAGATGTTTAATAAAAGTTACATTAGCGATGATAATGTTCTTGAGGTTGTAATTGCCTCAAGGAGTGCTTAATGAATGTAACTGGTGTGTAAATTATATTGTTAGCTCCATGGGGACTCACCACTGCTTGTTGCTATTGTCTCGGTGTTTGGTGTTTGTATCTGTGTGTTTGCACAGTTATCTCGCCTCTCATATGTTGCAGTTATGCTTTGTTGTAAACCCACGACGATGGATACCTTCACTCATGTAACCAGTCATGTTTTCCCGAGTGTAATTAGTCATGTTTTAATTAATATAACTAGTCATGTTTTTAATAAAACAAACACATGAATGAATTCGTAGGTTGTTAAGACTTGGTTGTAAATATTGTTGTTTTTCCAGTAACTTTATGACAACAAAATATGACAATCTCATTCTTTTATCAGCTTGTCATATTACTTTATGACAATCTTATTCCTTCATCAGCTGAGACATAAACAATGCTTGACTCTTTGTTTTCCTGCAGGTATGTGGACCGTCTTGGCAACACTGCCAGTCACCTGATCACCTTACCACGTGTCTGGAGTCCTCCTCCTCCTCCTCCTCCTCCTCCTCCTCCTCCTCCTCCTCCTCCTCCGGGGGTCTGAGGTAAATATTGACATAGTAACACGTGGACGATGTTTTTTGGTGATAAGTGGAAGAGGAATTGGAGAGTGATTTGTTAAAGTAATTTGTTGTTCATGCAATTTGTGTGTGTGTGTGTATTCACCTAGTTGTGCTTGCGGGGGTTGAGATCTACTCTTTCGGCCCGCCTCTCAACTATCAATCAATCAACTGTTACTATCTATTTTTTTCCACAACCCCTTCCCACCCTCCCCCAGGAAGTAGTCCGTAACAGCTGTCTAACTTCCAGGTTACTGCTAGGTAACAGGTGCATCAGGATGAAAAAAATTCTGCCCATTTGTCTCGGCCGGTTCCAGGAATCGAACCCGGGCCACAGGATTAAGAGTCCCGCGAGCTGTCCACTCAGCTACCACTCTCTCCCTCCCCCATTCAGCTACCAGAATCCCCCCCCCCCCCCGGTAGAATGTGTGGGTGTGTATGTGTGTTTTACCTGCGTTTAAAGCTATCGTTGGAGATATATCGCTGGAATATATCGTTGGATATATTACTATATTCTTTCTAGTTATCTTCACACTGAAAAAATGTTTCCTCACATCCCTGTGTCTCATCCCATTGTCTAGCTTCTGTTTGTCCTCTTGTTACACTACACCTCAAACTCATTATAGTTTGTCATTGTATAGACATTTCTCAGCATTATATATGATTGAGATCATGTTCCCTCTGTTTCTTAATTCTTCCTGTGTTGATAAAACTAGTATCCCCCACCTCACTTCATCCCCCATAGCTCAGTCTCCTTCATTCTGGGACCAGTCAAATATCTGTACTCAGCCTGCAGCTTATAGTACCCAAATATACACGAGAGGAAATAAAAACAAACTGAAATTTATATATCAAATTAAACAGACGTTGATTAGAATGTCTATGAGGGTCCCGATACTCTTATATTCTCTAATCCTTTTGTCCCTATAACGCACGAGTCCCCATTTCTGTCCCCTACTATTACTACTTGTCACAAAGCGTAACTCTTTGTTTCCTTGCATCTCATGCTACACTTCTCCCATAGTGTCTTGCACTTCCGACTGCTGGTTCCCAGTATTACGTTCACATTATCCCGGCGATTGTAGTCTTCTGTGCTCTTCCACTCTTTCCCAGATTCTTGTAATCTTCTCTAATCTAATTCTTCTCTTCTCTAATCTGGAAGTATGTAAAAGAGTTCCTCACTCTTCTACATACTTCCTCACAGTCTTTTACTTTACCTCACAGTCTTCTACTGTACCTCACAGTCTTCTGTACCTCACAGTCTTCTACTGTACCTCACAGTCTTCTACTGTACCTCACAGTCTTCTACTGTACCTCACAGTCTTCTACTGTACCTCACAGTCTTCTACTGTACCTCACAGTCTTCTACTGTACCTCACAGTCTTCTACTGTACCTCACACTCCTCTACTGTACCTCAGTCTTCTACTGTACCTCACAGTCTTCTACTGTACCTCACAGTCTTCTACTGTACCTCACAGTCTTCTACTGTACCTCACCGTCTTCTACTGTACCTCACAGTCTTTTACTGTACCTCACAGTCTTCTACTGTACCTCACAGTCTTCTACTGTACCTCACAGTCTTCTACTGTACCTCACAGTCTTCTACTGTACCTCACAGTCTTCTACTGTACCTCACAGTCTTCTACTGTACCTCACAGTCTTCTACTGTACCTCACAGTCTGCTACTGTACCTCACAGTCTGCTACTGTACCTCACAGTCTTCTACTGTACCTCACAGTCTTCTACTGTACCTCACAGTCTTCTACTGTACCTCACAGTCTTCTACTGTACCTCACAGTCTTCTACTGTACCTCACAGTCTTCTACTGTACCTCACACTCCTCTACTGTACCTCAGTCTTCTACTGTACCTCACAGTCTTCTACTGTACCTCACAGTCTTCTACTGTACCTCACAGTCTGCTACTGTACCTCACAGTCTGCTACTGTACCTCACAGTCTTCTACTGTACCTCACAGTCTTCTACTGTACCTCACAGTCTTCTACTGTACCTCACAGTCTGCTACTGTACCTCACAGTCTTCTACTGTACCTCACACTCCTCTACTGTACCTCTCAGTCTTCTACTGTACCTCACAGTCTTCTACTGTACCTCACAGTCTTCTACTGTACCTCACAGCCGTCTACTGTACCTCACAGTCTTCTACTGTACCTCACACTCCTCTACTGTACCTCTCAGTCTTCTACTGTACCTCACAGTCTTCTACTGTACCTCACAGTCTTCTACTGTACCTCACAGTCTGCTACTGTACCTCACAGTCTTCTACTGTACCTCACACTCCTCTACTGTACCTCTCAGTCTTCTACTGTACCTCACAGTCTTCTACTGTACCTCACAGTCTTCTACTGTACCTCACAGCCGTCTACTGTACTTCACAGCCGTCTACTGTACCTCACAGTCTGCTAACCGCGGGTAACCTCATACGGAAACATCAGCGAGCCACTGTTTTAAAAACTTTATTATCCTCGGCGCTAAATAAGGGCACGTGCATATGACAGGCATCTTTTATATGTCTGCCTCTCCTCTCACACACACACACACACACACACACACACACACACACACACACACACACACACACACACACACACACACACACACACACACACACACACACACACGTACGTACGTTTGCTGATGATGCAAAGATAATAGGAAGGATAAGAAACTTAGATGATTGTCATGCCCTTCAGAATGACCTGGACAAAATAAGTATATGGAGCACCACTTGGCAAATGGAATTTCATGTTAATAAATGCCCTGTTATGGAATGTGGAATAGGAGAACATAGACCCCACACAACCTATATATTATGTGAGAAATCTTTAAAGCATTCTGATAAAGAAAGAGATCTAAGGGTGGTTCTAGATAGAAAACTATCACCTGAGGATCACATAAAGTGGTCCTCTATCCACTTTATTTGGATAGAGGACCACATAAAGAATATTGTGCGAGGAGCCTATGCCACGCTTTCTAACTTTAGAATTGCTTTTAAATACATGGATGGCGATATACTAAAGAAATTGTTCATGACTTTTGTTAGGCCAAAGCTAGAATATGCAGCGGTTATGCATATTATGCAGCCCATATCTTAAGAAGCACATCAACAAACTGGAAAAGGTGCAAAGACACGCTACTAAGTGGCTACCAGAACCGAAGGGCAAGAGCTACGAGGAGAGGTTAAAGGCATTAAATATGCCAAAACTAGAAGACAGAAGAAAAAGAGGTGATATGATCACTACGTACAAAATAGTAACAGGAATTGATAAAATCTATAGGGAAGATTTCCTGAGACCTGGAACTTTAAGAACAAGAGGTCATAGATTTAAACTAACTAAACACAGATGCCGAAGAAATATAAGAAAATTCACTTTCGCAAACAGAGTGGTAGACGGTTGGAACAAGTTAGGGGAGAAGGTGGTGGAGGCTAAGACCGTCAGTAGTTTCAAAGCGTTATATGACAAAGAGTGCTGGGAAGACGGGACACCACGAGCGTAGCTCTCATCCTGTAACTACACTTAGGTAATTAACACTTAGGTAATTACACACACTCTGGTAGCTGAGCGGACAGCGCGCAGTTCTAGTAATTCTGTGGCCCAGGTTCGATTCCCGGACCAGGCAGAAACATATGGGCAAAGTTTCTTTCACCCTGATGCCCCTGTTACCTAGCAGTAAATAGGTACGTGGGAGTTAAACAGCTGTTACGGAGCTGCTTCCTGGGTGTGTGTGTGGGGGGGGGGGGAGTAAGAAATTAGTTATTAGTTAGTTACAGTTGATTGATTGACAGTTGAGAGGCGGGCCGAAAGAGCAGAGCTCAACCTCCGCAAGAACAACTAGATGAAATACACACACACACTCTCTCTCTCTCTCTCTCTCTCTCTCTCTCTCTCTCTCTCTCTCTCTCTCTCTCTCTCTCTCTCTCTCTCTCTCTCTCTCTCTCTCTCTCTCTCTCTCTCTCTCTCTCTTCTGTTGTAAACTAACTGGCTTGTCAGGGCATGAAAGACGAAGGAGAGAGAGCCAGATATTGAAGCCGAGGAGCGTCCATCATGGTTGGCCGGGGGAACAGAGAGAGAGGCGGGACCCATGGTACGGCGTGCCATGATAATTTGGCAAGGTGTATTTGAGCTACGGCGTGTGCGTTTGGAGGCAGGCAGGAGGAATGGGAGGCAGGCAGGGAGGAGGAATGGGAGGGAGGCAGGGAAGGAGCGATTGAGGAATGGAGAGAGATATTACGATGGGCGACAAGGTGAGAGAGAGAGAGAGAGAGAGAGAGAGAGAGAGAGAGAGAGAGAGAGAGAGAGAGAGAGAGAGAGAGAGAGAGAGAGAGAGAGAGAGAGAGAGAGAGAGAGAGAGAGGATGATGAGACTGAATGTAAAGGATTGGAGAGGAAAGGAAGGAGGTAAAATTGTATTGGAAAGAATTGCATGAGGAAGGGAAGGAGAGAGAGAGAGAAAAAAAATGTGAATGGAAGAAATGAGATGTAGGAATGAGCGAGAGAAAAAAATGGTAAGGATAGAGGGGAGTTATGTAGTAGGAGGGATGGAAGAAAAGGAAGGAAGGAAGGAGGGTTGAGGGGTAGAAGGGAGCATAAGTGAGGGGATGGAAGGATGGGATAGGAGGGGGGATGGGATGGGAGGGAAGGAGACAGGGTTGGAAGCCAGATATATAATGAGTAAGACGCCTTGCTGTGTAACCTCTTCACCATCCTTCCCTCCCTTTTATTTTGTCTCTGTATCTCTCTCCTTTATCGTCTCTCTCTCTCTCTCTCTCTCTCTCTCTCTCTCTCTCTCTCTCTCTCTCTCTCTCTCTCTCTCTCTCTCTCTCTCTCTCTCTCTCTCTCTCTCTCTCTCTTCTCTCTCTCTCTTTCTCTCTCTCTCTTCTCTCTCTCTCTCTCTCTCTCTCTCTCTCTCTCTCTCTCTCTCTCTCTCTCTCTCTCTCTCTCTCTCTCTCTCTCTCTCTCTCTCTCTCTCTCTCTCTCTCCCCCTCCCTCCCCCCCCCCTCCCTCCCTCTCCCCCCCCTTCATCACGTACCAGGATCGAATTCTTCAGTAACACTTCAAATAGGGAATTAATGTTAAAATTATCCACCGACTTGTGATTGAACATTTGCAGTATTGTACTAATTTTCTAGCGGGTTGCCGTCTCTCTCTCTCAGGAGATTTATGGCCAGCAATAATTAACGTCGCTACTTCAAATATTCCATTAATTTAGAGAGAGAGAGAGTACCCAACATTATAATAATTTTAATAATATTAAATATTTGTATTATTATTAGTAGTAGTATTTATATTGTTATCGTTTCTGTAGTTTATGTGGTAAATAATAACTTTATTAACAACTATAATGATAATAACAAATGATAATATATTCTCACGGATATGATAACATAGGATAAAAACCCATGCTTATGTGTTTGTGAAATTTATGTAAACACTTACACCAAGTCTTTCACACTCTCACGAGTGCTTTTGTCAAGGTCTGAGAGAGTGATTAAGACGACTCTTACATCTCAACGACTAATCTTACTTAGTCGTTGAGACTTACATCTAAGTCACAACGATAATAAGTCTCAAATAAGCCTCTACGATTTATTATTAAATCGTTGAGACTGACACCTCAGCCTCATTAGACGTTAAGATGTAAATCTCATCCTAATCACACACTTAGGCCGGAACCCAAGAGCCAAAGCTCAACCCCCGCAAGCACAACTAGGTGAGTACACTCAGACCTTGACAAAGTACTCAGGTGAGTGTAAAAGACTTGGTGTAATTCTTGAATTAATTAATTCAATTTCCAAAATACATAAGTGTGGGTTTTTATCCTAAATAATAATAATAACAATGACAATGGTACAAATTATGTCATTATGCTGACAGTTGTTTAA
>NC_091199.1:12032152-12034652 GCF_040958095.1 Procambarus clarkii | reverse complement strand
GTTACTACGTTACAACGTTACTACATTACAACGTTACTACGTTACAAGGTAGTAACGTCGCGTTAACGTTGACGAGGTGAAGAGCGAGGTGCGCAACTTGGCGATAAATCCTTCCTGCAAAATTGATGTTTCCCGTCGACCAGAGAACGGCGATAATAATTAAATAAAGCAAATGATAATGCCATTAATGAGGGTGATAAATAAAATGGAGCCCCGATGGAGTAAATAATAATAATAATAATGTCAAGGAAGGGGGGTGGGGGGGGGGGGGTAATAATGGAGGAGGTACTATTTTTCCCAGGATGGGTCCCCTAACCCCCCCCCCCCCCTTCCTCCTCTATGTTTTGTTTAGTGGTAGAGATGGCTAGGTACTTGGGTCATTATTTTTATTATTTTTATTATGATTTTTATTATTTTTATTATGATTTTTATTATTTTTATTATTATTTTTATTATTATTTTTATTATTATTTTTATTATTATTTTTATTATTATTTTTATTATTATTTTTATTATTTTTATTATTATTTTTATTATTTTTATTATTATTTTTATTATTTTTATTTTTATTATTATTTTTATTATTATTATTATTATTTCTTCTTACTCTTTCTTATTTTTTCTTATTCTTTTTCTTATTATTTCTTCTTCTTCTTCTTCTTATTATTATTATTATTATTATTATTTAGGATAAAAATTCACACTTGTGTATTTGTGAAATTTATGTATATTATGAAATTTTTTTATTGATATTGTTGTTGTTATTGAGAGAGAGAGAAACAGACAGGCAGACAGACAGGCAGACAGACAGACAGACAGACAGACAGACAGACAGACAGACAGACAGACACAGCCAACCAGACAGACAGTGAGAAGCAGACAACGCAGAGACAGAGTCCAAGCAGTCAGCAGGGCAGACTGACGTTGGTAGACAGGGGGAACGATTATAAACAGGAAAGCAGAGAGTGGGACCTAATAACCCTGATTGACCCTGATCACCCTGATCACCCTGATCACCCGGCAGATAATTGAGTACCTGGTTGTAAAACAATTGGTAAATCGTGATGTTGGGAAAACATGGCGCTGAGTGACCCCAACCGGTTCCGGTACTGAACCGAAGACTAACACCCAACCTGAGATCAAAGCTACGATGTGTGGTGGTCAGTAGAGTTTTGCGTTATTAGATGCTCCGTTGGTAGCCCTACTCTTAGCGACGTGTTGTTAAGGTGCTTGATCCCATCACTCGTTACTTAACAAGGCGGTTAAGGTGCTTCATCCGACCACTCGTTGGTTAACAAGGGGTTAAGGTGCTTGATCCGACCACTCGTTACTTAACAAGGGGTTAAGGTGCTTCATCCGACCACTCGTTACTTAACAAGGCGGTTAAGGTGCTTCATCCGACCACTCGTTACTTAACAAGGGGTTAAGGTGCTTGATCCGACCACTCGTTACTTAACAAGGGGTTAAGGTGCTTCATCCGACCACTCGTTACTTAACAAGGCGGTTAAAGTGCTTGATCCCATCACTCGTTACTTAACAGAGTGTTAAGGTGCTTGATCACCTTAGTTGGTAAGGGGTCAAAATAAGGATTTGGGATGGGACGGGTGGAAGGAATGGTGTCCAACCATTTGGACGGTCGGGGGATTGAACTCCGACCTGCATGAAGCGAGATCGTCGCTCTACCGTCCAGGTTAAGTGATTCTTGTAAATGAATCACTAGTAACGCAATATTCGTTTTAAAAAATGTATCTTTCCAGCATAATCACAGATAAGTGATGCGTAAGTGTATAGTTCTAGTACAAAGTAAAGTTAAAAATAAGAAACATTTCTGATATAAATCGTATAATAATTTTAGTTTAATAAATTGTGATGCATAATATATTAACATTTAATAATAGTAATATAAAAAGCAACAAGAAGAGAGCATCTACAGTGAAGATGGTGATAAGACTGACCACTCACCATCACGGCGACTTTTATGGTGACGATCAGTTAGTTCTCACACGGCGAATTCCAGTTAGGATGACGAACAGTGGCTAGGAGAGAAGGAGGATGGGGATGGATGCGAGAGGGAATGATCCTTCATGCGGGTTCCTCCATCCCGTTCGTGTAATGAAAGAGAATTACAGGAATTATCCGACATACGCACCACTAACTCCTAAGTTATGGCTGCCAAAGAAAACGGATTGAATTGCTGAAGAAAACGTAATGCTGTACCGCTCAGCGGTCTCAGGAAAAGAAGTTAGATATAGCAACGATATCGTCGGTTTAATAGCGTTAAAAATTTAAACAAATGATTATTTTTTTCCCTTATTGTCGATGCGAATATAAATGTTTAACTCTGGAAATGTTGCAATTTTAGTACAGAAGGAATTTCTTGTATCATTCCGACGGACAAAAACGGAATTCTAGTTCCCACTGACATGAAAATGTAGCGCTTGCATGAAATGTCATATTAGGTGTGTGTGTGTGTGTGTGTGTGTGTGTGTGTGTGTGTGTG
>NC_091199.1:11991717-12031652 GCF_040958095.1 Procambarus clarkii | reverse complement strand
TCTCAACTCTCTCTCTCTCTCTCTCTCTCTCTCTCTCTCTCTCTCTCTCTCTCTCTCTCTCTCTCTCTCTCTCTCTCTCTCTCTCTCTCTCTCTCTCTCTCTCTCTCTCTCTCTCTCTCTCTCTCTCTCTCTCTCTCTCTCTCTCTCTCTCTATCTCTCTCTCTCTATCTCTCTCTCTCTATCTCTCTCTCTATCTCTCTCTCTCTCTCTCTCTCTCTCTCTCTCTCTCTCTCTCTCTCTCTCTCTCTCTCTCTCTCTCTCTCTCTCTCTCTCTCTCTCTCTCTCTCTCTCTCTCTCTCTCTCTCTCTCTCTCTCTCTCTCTATCTCTCTCTCTCTCTCTCTCTCTCTCTCTCTCTCTCTCTCTCAATCTATCTCTCTCTCTCAATCTATCTATCTCTCTCTCTCTCTCTCTCTCTCTCTCTCTCTCTCTCTCTCTCTCTCTCTCTCTATCTATCTATCTATCTATCTATTTCTCTCTCTCTCTCTCTCTCTCTCTCTCTCTCTCTCTCTCTCTCTCTCTCTCTATCTCTCTCTCTCTCTCTCTCTCTCTCTCTCTCTCTCTCTCTCTCTCTCTCTCTCTCTCTCTCTCTCTCTCTCTCTCTCTCTCTCTCTCTCTCTCTCTCTCTCTCTCTTTCTATCTATCTATCTATCTATCTCTCTCTCTCTCTCTCTCTCTCTCTCTCTCTCTCTCTCTCTCTCTCTCTCTCTCTCTCTCTCTCTCTCTCTTTCTATCTATCTATCTATCTATCTATCTATCTATCTCTCTCTCTCTCTCTCTCTCTCTCTCTCTCTCTCTCTCTCTCTCTCTCTCTCTCTCTCTCTCTCATTACTATTTCTCAATACTGACTGTATAGACGTTTAATGTACTGTCTGTGAAGTGAGTAGATTGTACTGTCTGTGAAGTGAGTAGATTGTACTGTCTGTGAAGTGAGTAGATTGTACTGTCTGTGAAGTGCGTAAGTGTACTGTCTGTTAAGTGCGTAAGTGTACTGTCTGTGAAGTGCGTAAGTGTACTGTCTGTGAAGTGCGTAAGTGTACTGTCTGTGAAGTGCGTAAGTGTACTGTCTGTGAAGTGCGTAAGTGTACTGTCTGTGAAGTGCGTAAGTGTACTGTCTGTGAAGTGCGTAAGTGTACTGTCTGTGAAATGCGTAGATCGTACTATCTGTGAAATCAATATTATCAACATAGGTCATCAGCTCCACCGGTATCTACCCTTGATTTTTATTTCCATTCTCATTTTCCCATTCCTTCCGCTACTTTGTTTCCTTCTTCCTCTCCATCCTGCTTCATTCCCCCATCTGCATTCTACCACGTTCTCTCCCTCCATTCACACTCAACTTTATTCCATCCCGTTGCCTCACCCCTTTCTTCGTTTTATTCTGATTTCACCTATTTTCCGCTATTTCCACCCCTCCCTCTCTTCCTCCTTTCAATCTCACCCTGCTAGTGTCAGGGTGAGAGTCTGGGGAGCCGGTCGGCCGAGCGGACAGCACGCTGGACTTGTGATCCTGTGGTCCTGGGTTCGATCCCAGGCGCCGGCGAGAAACAATGGGCAGAGTTTCTTTCACTCTATGCCCCTGTTACCTAGCAGTAAAATAGGTACCTGGGTGTTAGTCAGCTGTCACGGGCTGCTTCCTGGGGGTGGAGGCCTGGTCGATTGAGGACCGGGCCGCGGGGACACTAAAGCCCCGAAATCATCTCAAGATAACCTCTCAAGATGGTCTCCTTCCCTCCCCTGCTCCTTCCCTACCCCTCCGTTTATTGCTCCCTCTCCCTCCTCCCTCATTCATAATATTTCATCAAAGTTACAAATTAACACAACAAGAATCGCCAAGACTGAGTTTTTAATCTTCACTTTTAGCCATGTTTGACGCTGGGGTAAAAAGGGGGGGGGGAGAGGGGAGGGGGGGGGGCAGGGATTATATTTGGGTAAGTATGGGCAGAGGGCGAGGATACTGTAGGCAGGGTGTTACCGTAGGTAACACTTACTGTAGGTAAGTGTTTAAGGCAGGGACAAGAAGAGGGTGGAGGGGAAGTGATAGGGAAGAGCAGTGATAGGGGAAGGAAAGATGGGAATGGGATTTAATAAGGGAGAATGTAATAAGGGTGAAAACTATATAATGGATAGGTGGAATATGGAGATGGAGAATGAAAGCTGTGAATTAAAGGGTTTAATTAAGGAGGAGGGTAAAGGGAGGATGGAGTTATATAGATGGGTAAGGGGGTAACTGGGCCGAGAGATCTGGAAGGTAAACAGAAAGGTACGAAAGTGAATGGAGAGAAATTATAAACACTGGTGAGAAATAGAGGAATAGAGGCAAGTGGATAGAAATTGAGGGTGAGGAAAGGGGAATATATATTCAGGATAAAGCAGTTGGTGTGAAGGATGAGGCAATAGCGGAAGCATAATAAGGCAATAGAGGAAAATGAGGTAGTAGAGGAAGGAAAATGAGACGGAAAAGGGAAGAGAATTAGACAATAGTGGGAGGAAAATGAGGCATTAGTGGAGAATGAGACAATAGGAGAGATATGATGAACAAAACCAAGGATGATGATGATGATGACAAAGGGTGTGGATGATGAGGGAGCATATGAATGATGACAGGACAGTGAGGGAGTAATGAGGGAGGCTGCGAGTAAGTACTGAAGAAGGGAAGAGTAATTCGTAACTTTTCAGCGAGGAAAGTTACCTAACAGTACATACTAAACGCAATAAGGAAGGACAAAGGTAATGAGGGAAAGTAGAAAAGAGCGTGAGTGCTGTGTTGGAGTAATGAGAGAAACCATGGGAGCTACGGGGTAAGGAAGACTAAGGGAGCTGGTGGGTAAGGAAGACTAAGGGAGTGAAGGTAATGAGGAGAGACTAAGGGTGCTCGTGAGTATGGAGGATGAGAGGGAGACGAAGGGAGCTACGGGGTAAGGAAGACTTAGGGAGCTGGTGCGTAAGGGTAATGAGGGGAGACTTAAGGGAGCTGGTGAGTATGGAGGATGAGAGGGAGACGAAGGGAGCTACGGGGTAAGGAAGACTTAGGGAGCTGGTGGGTAAGGGTAATGAGGGGAGACTAAGGGAGCTGGTGGGTAAGGAAGACTAAGGGAGTGAAGGTAATGAGGGGAGACTTAAGGGAGCTGGTGAGTATGGAGAGTGAGAGGGAGACGAAGGGAGCTACGGGGTAAGGAAGACTAAGGGAGCTGGTGGGTAAGGAAGACTAAGGGAGTGAAGGTAATGAGGAGAGACTAAGGGTGCTCGTGAGTATGGAGGATGAGAGGGAGACGAAGGGAGCTACGGGGTAAGGAAGACTAAGGGAACTGGTGGGTAAGGGGTAATGAGGAAGAGAGAGAGGGAAGGGTGTTGCTCATCCCCCATCAGTGTGTCTAAGTTAGAGAGGCGACAGATTACCTTACTCCGCCTCAAACTTTTAATTAGACACTCCCTGATTTATCACCCTCCGCCAGCACGAGAAAAACCGGCCTATATTACAAGAAGTCCTACGGCAAAATAACTGTTACGAGAATCGACCATATTACAAGAAGTTATACAGATGCTGAAAGTTACAAAAATATGTATTACATAAGACCGTAAGAATTAAGGAACCTGCATAAGGCCTATATTGGCCCATACGAGGTAGCTTCTATTTATATCCACTGAAACTTGACCATATATATATGTCTAACCTACGCTTGAAACACTCCAGCAATCCTACGTCTATAATTTTGCGCGGTAATTATATTGCAAAATGGTAAAAATATTAATTAGTGTTGAATATGGGTTAAAAATACAGGAAATCGGAGATAAAATTAGTATTAAAAATATTTATGATATTACAGAGAATTAGACAAAAAGTGCCACTTACAAAGTTGGGTTATATTTCAAAACGTTATACATACAATGGCATGCTTACAAATATGTCCCGTATACAAATATGTCCCATATACAAATATGTCCCATATACAAATATGTCCCGTATACAAATATGTCCCGTATACAAATATGTCCCGTATACAAATATGTCCCATATACAAATATGTCCCGTATACAAATATGTCCCATATACAAATATGTCCCGTATACAAATATGTCCCATATACAAATATGTCCCGTATACAAATATGTCCCGTATACAAATATGTCCCATATTATAAGGAAACAAACCAAAATATATAATATTGCAATAACTACTTAACTGGTGTTATGCATCAGGCCTACCAACCCCTGAAGGAGTCATTAAGGTCACCACAGTACCTTACTCACCAACCAGCAAGTATAGTCCTATCTTCTTGAGATGATTTCGGGGCTTAGCGTCCCTGCGGCCCGGTCCTCGATCAGGCTTCCTTATTGTTACACACCCCCAGGAAGCAGCCCGTAGCAGCTAATTCCCAGGTACATATATACTACTAGGTAACAGGGGCATTAGGGTGAAAGAAACTCTGCCCATTTTTGTTTCCGCCTCCACCAGGGATCGAACCCGGAATCTCAGGACTATGAATCCGAAGCGCTGTCCACTCAGCTGTCAGGCCCCTTAGTCCCCAACATAGTCTGGAACAAAATATACACCTAGAAGGGGTGTATATTTGGTGTAGTGTATAATGTATAATGTAGTAGGGGTGTATATTGGGTGTAGAAGGGGTGTATATACATCTTTTCTATACAATGCTGTGTTAACTTGTCTTCTCGCATAACACGTCGTGTTTTGATGAACAATGCCCCAACGTCAAAATATGACGTATTCAAGATCACAGCGGCACGCAAAATTAAAACTGATGTCCCGTTTTCTATTCGTGGATCTTCGGTTAGGTTAGGTTCGACAAATTTAATACATCGTTTTAGTGATGTTGGGAACGCTGGAGAGGACGGGCTGGCTCAATAGCTGTATTACGGAATGTAAAATTAAAAAAAAATATATAAAATTTTCTTTATTGACTGTAATGTTGCTGAATTGTTGATTTTTGTTTAAACAGTATATTAAAAAGGTTATTATATTTTACATTTATTTTGCAACATATATATTAAATGGAAGCATTAATTTCAATCTTATATTATGCTGTTAAGTTGCAACAAATGTGCATCTTATATTATCTATATAAATATAAGAGTGAATGTGTGTTTCTCTGTCCAAGCTTAACAGCCAGACGCT
Organism: Procambarus clarkii; assembly: GCF_040958095.1. Lineage (NCBI taxonomy): Eukaryota > Metazoa > Arthropoda > Malacostraca > Decapoda > Cambaridae > Procambarus > Procambarus clarkii. Next base: position 12,026,520 of record NC_091199.1, on the reverse strand, counting down.
TGGGGGGGCTGGTCTCTCCCAACTTTGCAGGGGGAATGGTCTGGGGGTAGGGAATGGACATAGGCTGGTCAGAATCGGCGTAAGTTAAAAATCCTTTCAGAAACATTAGCATTTATAGTGATCCCCCCCATGTGATTTTCATGGAGGGGGATCATGGAGATATATATATATATATATATATATATATATATATATATATATATATATATATATATATATATATATATATATATATATATATATATATATAAATTCCTGTCTTAATCCTTCCTTAGGAAACGAGTAAATTCCATTACAAACTAAAATTCCTTTAATAGTACTAATAAAATATACAAAACGTTCATTGCAATAAAAATATTTATATTAAAAGAAATAGCTCGAAAAACCAGACGTGATATTACACAAAAACGCTACAGATTGATGACATTAAAAAAAATTAACAAAAATGATAAAAATTCTAGTTAAAGCAGATCACGTTAATGAATTATTAGCATTTTGGTATATTATGAAAAAAAAACAATTATCATTAAAAATTAACACGTAAAAATAAGACTAACATTAAACAAAAAAGACGATTAGAGCTAAAAAAAAATTAAGAGAGTAATGAAAACTCGCGAACGTTGATTCTGTTAATAGTTTTCGTGTGTGAAGATTTACTGTGATTGTTAATGATTGGTTGTTAATAATGTGTTGTTAGTGGTAGGTTGTTAATAATGGGTTGTTATTAGTTGTTAATAATGTGTTGTTAGTGGTAGGTTGTTATTGGTTGTTAATGATGGGTTGTTAATGGTTGTTAATGTGTTGTTAGTGGTAGGTTGTTATTGGTTGTTAATAATGTGTTGTTATTAGTTGTTAATGAGGGTGGTTAGTGGTAGGTTGTTATTGGTTGTTAATAATGTGTTGTTATTAGTTGTTAATGAGGGTGCTTAGTGGTAGGTTGTTAATAATGTGTTGTTAGTGGTAGGTTGTTAATGATGGGTTGTTAATGTGTTGTTAGTGGTAGGTTGTTATTGGTTGTTAATGATGGGTTGTTAATGGTTGTTAATGTGTTGTTAGTGGTAGGTTGTTATTGTTTGTTAATGATGGGTTGTTAATGGTGGGTTGTTATTGTTTGTTAATGATGGGTTGTTAATGGTGGGTTGTTATTGTTTGTTAATGATGGGTTGTTAATGGTGGGTTGTTAATGAGGGTTGTTAGTGAAGGGTTGTTATTGGTTGTTAATGATGGGTTGTTATTGGTTCTTAAGAGTTGTTGATTATTGTGAGTGGTGGAGGACTGTTAAGAGGTCTGGATGATTGATAATATTGTATTAGTTTGCTTTGTTGATTGTTATGAGTTCAGAAGAATTAAAGCACTGTATTGTGAGGTGGATGAATGCTTGAAGATTATGAAGATAAGATAACAATTATGAATGAGTTAAGAGTTGTCGATGATTATTATGAGTTATGAATTAGGGCTTGGAAGGCTGTTGTGATGGAAATGTGATTGTGAGATCTTGATGATGAAGTGTTGTGAAAGAATAGATAGACAGAAGGATTAATATTGCGAGGGATATACCTTCGAAGGATAAGGATAAGGTTCGGAGGAGGCAGATAACGGGATGAACGGCAAGATGGTTAGAAGGATGGATTGATTTGAATGGAGGATTAAGGGATAGAGGGATGCTTAGGATATTGATGGATATATTTAGTGAGGTGTGGATGAAAGATTTGTGTCTCTGGCGTCCCTCGTTTGCTCTGTGTTCTACTCACAGTTCTCTGTGTGGTTCTCTACCATCTCCTTGTTATGTGTTTATTCCGTTATCCATCGTCCTCCTTTACTGCAGCTTCCACTTCCTCTTTACTACTTTATCTGTGTCCTCCTCACGTGCGCACGCACACACAGGAACTCAGGAACCTGTACACCTGTTGATTGACGGTTGAGAGGCGGGACCAAAGAGCAAAAGCTCAACCCCCGCAAGCACAACTAGGTGAGTACAACTAGGTGAGTACAACTAGGTGAGTACAACTAGGTGAGTACACATGCTGACAACGCCAAAATTATGAGAAGGATTAAGACAGAGGAGGACAGCTTGAGGCTTCAAGAAGACCTGAACAAGCTGCAGAAATGGTCGAACAAATGGTTGTTAGAGTTTAACCCAAGCAAATGTAATGTAATGAAGATAGGTGTAGGGAGCAGGAGACCAGACACAAGGTATCATTTGGGATCTGAAATACTTCAAGAGTTAGAGAGAGAGAGAGACCTGGGGGTTGATATCACGCCAGACCTGTCCCCTGAAGCTCATATCAAGAGGATAACATCAGCGGCATATGCCAGGTTGGCTAACATAAGAACGGCCTTTAGAAACTTGTGTAAGGAATCTTTCAGAACATTATATATCACATATGTCAGACCAATCCTGGAGTATGCGGCTCCAGCATAGAGTCCATATCTAGTCAAGCATAAGACTAAACTGGAAAAGGTTCAAAAGTTTGCCACCAGACTAGTACCCGAACTGAGGGGTATGAGCTTCGAGGAGAGACTACGGGAATTAAACCTCACGTCACTGGGAGACAGAAGAGTTAGAGGGGACATGATCACCACATACAAGATTCTCAGAGGAATCGAAAGGGTAGATAAAGACAGACTATTTAACACAAGGGGCACACGTACTAGGGAACACAAGTGGAATTGAATGCCCAAATGAGCCATAGAGACGTTAGAAAGAATTTTTTCAGCGTCAGAGTAGTAAACAAATGGAATGCATTAGGCAGTGATGTGGTGGAGGCTGACTCCATACACAGCTTCAAGTGTAGATATGATAGAGCCCAATAGGCTCTGGAACCTGTACATTAGTTGAGTGACCGTTGAGAGGCGGGACCAAAGAGCCAGAGCTCAACCCCCGCAAGCACAACTAGGCACACACACACACACACACACACACACACACACACACACACACACACACACACACACACACACACACACACACACTTAAGCAAATCGAGCAAGCACACGTCCATTAGCGGCTCAATTGTAGTTTTTTGCGCTTCTTCAAACCGTTTTTTGTTTTTTTTTCTAACTAGTGGAAGGTGGGGAGAGAAGGATAATTATAGCCCTAATGAGAACAAACTGCATCCCCCACTGATTTAAGAGTCGTTCGTCACAGCTGGAGCAGATGTAATGACAGATCCACATCAAGACAGACGCCGTGCTAATGACCCTCGACCCCTTGTTGCAGACGGGGGCCTTCTCCAGGTTGTTCCGTAGTTTACGAGAGATGATTAGCCAGTAGTAAATCCGTGGGGCCGTTTATCACCGAGTTTAAGGTGGGGGTGAATAGGGGGAGATGAGGAGAAGGGGGATGAGGATAGGCGTTGAGGGATAAGGGGGGATATAGGGGTAAGGGGAAACTGGTTAGAAATAACGGCCAGGTGGAAGACGGACGCGATATATATCTGAACGGAACCTGGCCCTGATACCTTTCACTTCCCTTCCTTATGTTCGGTGTGCTGATCCTATTAGTACTTATCTATCAGTGACTTCGAGGAAGTGAGATCTAGCTCCGTAGGTCTCGCCTACTGTCATTATTATGGCGTGGGGTAGAGGGGGGGGGGAGGGAGGGGGTTGCTAAGAGCTGGGGCGTTCGTCTCTCACGTTGTTTCTTAATTACATCCCCTCTCCTCACCCCCCTTTCCCCTCCTCTCCCTCCATCTCTCTTTTTCCCCTACCAAGCCCCACCACCAATCCCCCTCCCCAGCCCCACCACCAACCCCCCTCCCCAACCCCACCACCACCACCAACACCCCCCTCCCCAGCCCCCCACCACCCCCCCTCTCCTCTAAGTGTCGACTCACTGCCCCACCCACTACTCAGTCCTGGTTATTGAATTGTGACGGATGACCGGCGAATTGAATTGTGAGGCTTTGTGATTAAGGGAATTTTTGTTTCCAATGGTTTTTTTGTGTTGTTTATAAGTATATATTACCCGAGGATGAGCTCCCGGCTCTGAAGGGGTATTTGAGGGTAATGACATTTGAACATGATTGAGGGCTTTATTGGACGGCAGATGCTGTCCTCAGCGCTGTGTTACAGTATTATGAGTTTGTATTACATCATTTTTTATGGCATTTCGTGGCATGTGTCTTGAAAATAGAATTAATAAAAAAAAGGGTTGATACAATTTTATTTCTGAAGTAATTTAGTAATTGGCCTGGTCGTTGTAGTGTTTTAAACTTGACGATGGAATTGTCTGTTAATAGACGTTAAAGTATAATTAAAATGACTATATATATATATATATATATATATATATATATATATATATATATATATATATATATTTTGGGGTGTGAGTTTTTAGTCGCATATAGTCCTGGGGACCATTCAGGCTTATTCGCATATATATATATATATATATATATATATATATATATATATATATATATATATATATATATATATATATATATATATATATATATGATTAAATTATCGCTAGGTTAAGAAGTATATTTAAATTATATATATGACGGTTGTATTGGAAAAAGGATGGAAAGGTTTATCAGATTGAAGGTAATTTACATATTTGGTTGCTGTTGAAAACAAATGAACAGGTGATATAACGGAAGTTTAAAATAACAGTAATTTTAAATAAAAACTAAGAGATAGGTGACTGACGGCTCGTTATAAATAATTGTTCAAAATGTAGTATTATTTAAGGTTTCCGTTTTTGCTACGTGATGGAGGAGTCTGCGCTGAAAATGTGTTTGTGGCAGGAACAATAAAAATAATTGAAATTGAAATTGAAATAAGTTTATTGAGGTCAAATACACACAAAGGGATGAGGTAGCTCAAGCTATTCTCACCCCGTTCAGTACATCGTGTTAATACATACATATACACACATCACAAACAATAAACATATTACCAAACATTCTGAGAGATAAACCTCTACATTTCCTATAAAAATAATTGAGAGTTTTATTGAAACGAGATGTTTTACATTTGTAGTATTTTGCATCCTACCTTAATTATGTATACTTATCGAAAATTTATTGAATATTTTATTTAGCGCAACCACTTGGACTGGACGGTAGAGTGACGGTCTCGCTTTATGCAAGTCGGCGTTCAATCCCCGACCGTCCACAAGTGGTTGGGCACCATTCCTTTCCCAGCGTCCTATCCCAAATCCTTATCCTAAGTTTCCCTTCCAAGTGCTATATAGTCATAATGGCTTGGCTCAAACGTCCAGCCCCGCTCCTGTGCCAGATTAGTCAACTACGGGCTCACCATAGCCCGTGATACTTGGACTAGACCACACACCAGAAAGTGAAGGGACGACGACGTTTCGGTCCGTCCTGGACCATTCTCAAGTCGATGACCATTCGAGATGGATCTTCAGATAGACATGCAGGCGCTGAGTCACAATAACGTGGCTGAAGTATGTTGACCAGACCACATACCAGAAAGTGAAGGGACGACGACGTTTCGGTCCGTCCTGGACCATTCTCAAGTCGATGACCATTCGAGATGGATCTTCAGATAGACATGCAGGCGCTGAGTCACAATAACGTGGCTGAAGTATGTTGACCAGACCACATACCAGAAAGTGAAGGGACGACGACGTTTAGATCCGTCCTGGACCATTCTCAAGTCGATCTTGAGAATGGTCCAGGTCTTGAGAATGACCTGGACCGGTCGAATGGTCATCGACTTGAGAATGGTCCAGGACGGACCGAAACGTCGTCGTCCCTTCACCTTCTAGTGTGTGGTCTGGTCAACATACGTCAGCCACGTTATTGTGACTCAGCGCCTGCATGTGTATCTGAAGATCCATCTCAGATGTCGAATGACGTTTCTGGAGACGCGAGGAAGCGTCCTCTCTCGTTATTACCGTTCGCTGTGAACGTCGTTTAATTGTCCTTCGTTACTTTGCCTTTTTGTTGTTGTTGTTGTAGGGTTGGTCTTTGCTTTGGATCCTGTTCTCTGATTTTTCTATGTTCTTTGACTTGTTCTTTATTCTTCTCCTTTACTTTGGCTTTTGTGCTTTAATCTTGATGATCTGTTTTGCTCTTCTCTTTGCCTCGTTTTCTTGTTAATTGCCTTAAGCTCGTTTTTTCTCTTATTCTTTGATTTGGAAATATGCTCTTTTGTCCTGCTCTTGTGTATTGCTTTTGATGGATGCTCTCATTCTTTGCTCTCTATTTATGCTCTCATTCTTTGCTCTCTATTTATGCTCTCATTCTTTGCTCTCTATTGATGCTCTTTTCTTTGCTTTTGCTATTTGCTTATTGCTCTCTTCATTACTTCTGCTCTTTGCTTATTGCTTATTCCTTTTTACTCCTTGTTTATTGCTCATTCCTTTTTACTGATACATGTTGCTCCTTCTCTTTGCCCGTATTCACTGCCCTGTTGCTGGCACTGTTGCTGGCACTGTTGCTAGCACTGTTGCTGACACTGTTGCTGACACTGTTGCTAGCACTGTTGCTGGCACTGTTGCTGGCACTGTTGCTGGCACTGTTGCTGACACTGTTGCTGGCACTGTTGCTGGCACTGTTGCTGGCACTGTTGCTGGCACTGTTGCTGGCACTGTTGCTAGCACTGTTGCTGGCACTGTTGCTGGCTCTGGTAGGCTCAACAAATCCCAATGAGCGCAACAAACCCACGCGGGGTTTAAGCCTCCCTCTCGTCAAACACCATTCAACTGAATCCTGTGAAGGCTTGTCCAATCTGGAGTGCATTTTCAAAACTCTTTTTAAGGCTATTTGATTATTGAATTTAGCTTTCAGTTATGCTAAACCATTTGAATTTGTTCATATAGAATTGTGAATTATTTTGATTTGTAGCAGAGACTAGAAAAATGTTCATTCCAGTCACAGGTGTAATGATTTGAAGTCAAAATCTAAATCTAATTAACTCTAAGAATCATTCAGGAATAGGTAGTAATAATAACTTTGAAATTATTGTGATTTTTTCAAAAGTCGTCCAGTCATAAAACAGTTGGAAGCGTCGACGGATAGTAACGTGATAGAGTATATAAGTTTTTTACCTGTTTATTCAGCATTTTCTGCCGATTTGTTCTTCTTTATTTCACGTTTTTAAAGTAAAAATGTTTCGAAAATAGTGTGTTGCCTGTGCTTGTAGGTTAGGTTAGGTTAGGTTAGGTTAGGTTAGGTTAGGTTAGGTTAGGTTGTGTAATCTTCAACAGTGTTATTAGGTGCGCTTTTTGAATCACTAGGAATATTATATAATGGGATTTATCTATTGGTAGGTTAGGTTAGGTTAGGTTGTATAATCTTCGACAGTGTCATTAGGTGCGCTTTTTGAATCACTGGAAATATTATATGATGGGATTTATCTATTGGTAGGTATGCTGAATATAATCCAGGGGGATTACATTGTACCTCGCGTGTATCTCCAGACAGGAGGTGCGGATTTCTGTATCTTGAAGTGGGACTGTATTTTTTCATGTGAATATTGCATAATTGTTTTTTTTTAATAATAATTACTGTTGTTTTTGAGTGCTTACGTGTGTGTGTGTGTGTGTGTGTGTGTGTGTATTCACCTACTTGTATTCACCTAGTTGTGCTTGCGGGGGTTGAGCTCTGGCTCTTTTGGCTCGCCCTTGTGTGTGTGTGTATGTGTGTGTGTGTGTGTGGGGGGGGGGGGGTGTATTTGTAATCACCACACCACACTACACACAGAAATCACAATTGCGTGATGCATCAAATGAACAAATCCACAAGGGCCGTGACGAGGATTCGAACCTGCGTCCGAGAGCATCCCAGACACTGTCGTAGCTCAGTCGATTAAGGCAGCGTCTGGGATGCTCTCGGACGCAGGTTCGAACCCTCGTCACGGCTCTTGTGGATTTGTTCATGTGTAATCACCAGTTTGGGCATGCATAGTCGAGCTTTAGCTCTTTGACCTCGCCTTTCCAGGCGTCGTGGGAGAGCAGGTTGTTGGGTCACATCCATCGCATATGTAACAAGAATTGATTAGGTTAATTTTTGTGTTGCGTTCTGCGTCGCTGTCGTCCCTCGATGTAAGTTGTCCCAGGTATAAACGTACCCATGTGTACCATGTCCCAGGTGTACCATGTCCCAGGTGTGCCCAGTCCCATGTGTACCATGTCCCAGGTGTGCCCAGTCCCAGGTGTACCATGTCCCAGGTGTACACAGTCCTAGGTGTACCCAGTCCCAGGTGTACACAGTCCCTTTGTACCCAGTCCCATGTGTACCCAGTCCCAGGTGTACCCAGTCCCATGTGTACCATGTCCCAGGTGTACCCAGTCCCATGTGTACCATGTCCCAGGTGTACCCAGTCCCATGTGTACCATATCCCAGGTGTACCCAGTCCCATGTGTACCATGTCCCAGGTGTACCCAGTCCCATGTGTACCATGTCCCAGGTGTGCCCAGTCCCATGTGTACCATGTCCCAGGTGTACACAGCTTGGGACTTGGGACTATTAAGCTTGGGATGACTGGTTATAACATGTGACTGTTTTCAACCACAAAAAACATTTGCATTTTTAGCTTAATTTCCCCCCACCCCCTCCTCCTCCCTCTAACCCCCCTTCCCCTCACCCATTCCCCCTCCCCCTTACCATCCTCCCCCTTACCATCCTCCCCCTTCAATTCCCCGCCCCACTTCTCCCCTCCCCCTCCTCCCCCTTTTCAGCATGACTCCATAATGGGTGTTTTTCTTAATATTTCGCTCGTGGTGCTATGCAACTCCCTCCCCCCCCCCACCCCCTCTCCCCCTTCGCGTGTACAGTTTACGCAGTCTACCTGGTGTACGAGCCGGGTATACCTGGGTATACCTTGTCGCTGGTGTACTTCAGGGGGGGATGGTGATGGTGGATAGTGACACAGTCGTGTTTTATAGCTAGTTTGAATGGGGAAATTGAGGGCATTAAACCGGGTCCGCTTTTCTTTGAGGTTCGGACGAGCGAAGAGCTGAGGACGTGAATGCTGCTTTATGACCGTCGTTAAAATACTGGCATCATTAACAAGTTGATGGATGTGCCATGTAAATGAGTTCGATGTTTCCACCATTTTTTCGGACAGGTAATGACAATACGCGTAATCAAGTAATGAACGATGGCTAATGGCGAGTTTTTTATCATCTCTTCTGTGTTTTTTTGTGTGTTTTTTGGGGGGGTTCGAGGTTCGGTTTCTGGGTATAATAGAGACGTATGTGTCATGCCGCTTAGTGCCGGGACCTGGACGCATCTTAATCCATCTTAAAATCGATGTATTTTAATGCATGGATCTTATTTATTGTTTGGGGGGGGGGGGGGTTACGGGGAATTGGCGATTGTGGTAGTTTTTTACGAACCATTGTACAGGCTTTCAATCCGGCTCTCTGAGCGGCTGGGTACCGAACCATTGTACAGGCTTTCAATCCGGCTCTCTGAGCGGCTGGGTACCGAACCATTGTACAGGCTTTCAATCCGGCTCTCTGAGCGGCTGGGTACCGAACCATTGTACAGGCTTTCAATCCGGCTCTCTGAGCGGCTGGGTACCGAACCATTGTACAGGCTTTCAATCCGGCTCTCTGAGTGACCGGGCACCGAACCATTGTACAGGCTTTCAATCCGGCTCTCTGAGTGACCGGGCACCGAACCATTGTACTGCCTTTCAATCCGGCTCTCTGAGCGGCCGAGTACCGAACCATTGTGCTGGCTTTCAATCCGGCTCCTTGGGCGGCTTCAAGTAGGCGTATAATTTGCCTAATGCCTCTTATTCTGCATATATTAATATATAAATCAAAGAGCCCTGCATACATTACTCTATGGCCCTGTTCGGGTAAGTTAAAGACAATGACTGATTGTGAGCGCTCGTAGGTCCTCAGCGGTGCGGGAACTTGTAGTCCAGATTGTGTTTGATTATTTTAATTATTTAGACCACGAGTGTTGCGGGGTGTTGGGTGGGTGGATGGGTGTCTCGCTACCTGCTTGTACTTATGACGCTGTCGTTGGCGGTGTGGGTATGGTACTGGGGCTGTCTGTGGTGAAGATATTCTCTCTCTCTCTCTCTCACACACACACACACACACACACACACACACACACACACACACACACACACACACACACACACACACACACACACACACACACACACACATATAAGGAAAGACGGAGCCCAAAAAAGTGTATCTCCCATCCTATAACTACACATAGGTAATTACACACATCATGGTATGTGATTATTTCTCTTTATGTGGGCAACAATTAACGTCAAATCGAAAAAAAAATTATAAAAATTACAAATCGACCAAGAAAACGTGTTGATGGAGCAACAGGTGTGTGAAGATGTACCAACTGGTGTAGAGAGATGATACCTGAAGCAGGTATTTACATAGTTACAGATAGCTTAGTTGAAGTCACTGTTGTATTAAGGCACATCTTTGACGCCTTAAGACTTGCTATTTGTCTCAGAAAGTGACTGACTCAGCACAGTGACAATTAAATGACCCAATAAAAAGCTGACTGACCTGATTGACTTAAGACTGATTACTTCAGTTACTGTCTGACTCGCTCACACTCTGAGCTAACACTGAATAATTGTGGTTCCATAAATAATTTACTACCTGACTGACTCTAGCTGACTGAGTGAGTGACTGGGTAAATGACTGTATACTGTGAGAGTGAGACTACCCAGCTGGCTGAAGAGGTCACTCCTCGTTGTTGTTGTTGTTGCTGTTGCTTAAGATTTGCTACCTGGAACAAAAAGTTCCAAGTAGCACGGGCTATGGTGAGCCCGCAGAGGACTTAAAACTCCTCCTCGTCTTGTGTTAGTTTTGTACGATCGTTAAGACGATGCTACAAACCTCTATTATCTTTTAGTGCTTCTTTTTTTTATGTTGGGGGATTTACAGCTCTGGTGAGTGGTCCCGCGCGCGCGTGTGTGTGTCTGCACCTATGTGTGCGTGCGTGCGTGCAACTCTTGGCCCCCTTGCCATTCTCACCATTGACACACAAACACATACGCACGCACACTGACCGTGGGGCCTCGCGGCTGAGTGGACAGCGCTCTGGGTTCGTAGTCCTAAGGGCTTGGGTTCGATTCCCGGCCGAGGCGCAAACAAATGGGCAGAGTTTCTTTCACCGTAATGCATCTGTTCACCTAGCAGTAAATAGGTACTTGGGAGTTAGACGGCTGCTTCATGGGGATGTGGGTGCGTGTGTTAGAGTGAAATATATGTAGTAGATATAATAGAGTAAAAACAGATTGGTTAGGATGGCGGGGTCCAAGAGCTAATAGTTCGATTCTGCAGACACAAATAGTAAATACACACACACATACAGAGGGTAGAAATAGCCTTATTGTCTCAATAAAGGTACCTGAAGACGCGCACACACACACACACACACACACACACACACACACACACACACACACACACACACACACACACACACACACACACACACACACACACACACACACATAAGGGGCCTCGTAGCCTGGTGGATAGCGCGCAGGTCTCGTAATTCTGTGGCGCGGGTTCGATTCCCGCACGAGGCAGAAACAAATGGGCAAAGTTTCTTTCACCCTAAGTGCCCCTGTTACCTAGCAGTAAATAGGTACCTGGGAGTTAGTCAGCTGTCACGGGCTGCTTCCTGGGGTGTGTGTGTGTGTGTGTGTGGTGTGAAAAAAAAAGTTAGTGTAGTTAGTAAAACAGTTGATTGACAGTTGAGAGGCGGGCCGAAAGAGCAAAGCTCAACCCCCGCAAACACAACTAGGTGAACTAGGTGAATACACACACACACATACACACACACACACACACACACACACACACACACACACACACACACACACACACACACACACACACACACACACACACACACACACACACAGAAGCCCGTAGCAGCTGTCTAACTCCCAGGTACCTGTTTACTGCTATTTGAACAGGGGCATCAGGTTGAAAAAACTTTGCCCATTTGTTTCCGCCTTCGCCGGGGATCGATCCCCGGACTACGAATCCCGAGCGCTCTCCAACTCATCCGTCAGCCCATACCTTCTCCCACAAATGTTTTGTAAGACTCGAATTATAAAATATTAGTTCGGAAATGTGTTGAGAAGAGTAAGGAAATTCAGAGCAGAAATTGCTTTATATTTAATACTTTAAAGAGAATGTATCGCATCTTTCTGCGCTAAATGATGCGGTTTGTCTCTTTGGAATCTGTATTTTCCGTTGATATAACGAGTCGCAGGTTTGAGCTGAACTCAAAACTTCAAAAGGAAGAAGAATTGCTTATTCACATTTTGTATTGTTATTTATAATTATTGACGCCAAAGTGATAAATCATTTTTTTTTATAATTATCACTTTCGCTCGGCGACGTCTCAGCATTAGGTACATTAGGTACATGTGCATTTGTGCAGCTGCCCTAGACTATATGAAGGGGGAATACAGTGTGTCAAAAAGCTAGCTACCTGGTGCTAAAAAAATCCCCATCACACAGGTGATAAATCATACCCAGCCAGAGACAGAGGAAACCTCAGGGACTTTCACCTCCTCTCAGCTCTATCGCAGATAATTATTTGTGATTAAAATAAAAAAAAATCAACTTTTTTTTGTCACTACTTGATTATTTTTTTCCACCTCTCGTAATGAATAAAACCCCTTTTTAAAAGCCTTTGTTCATGCCCGGAGGATGACTGGTTGCCTGAGGTGCTTCAAGAGGCATCAGTGTGTGAACTGATCTTCTCTAATAAAACACTGTTAATCACAACACAAACTGTGTGTGACTGGTCAGACAAACACACAATCTGGTGTTTATGTTACCATAATTCCTCAGCATCTGTGGGATAGATACCACCAGCTGACTATCTCTGGGATAGACACACCAACAGCTGACTATCTGTGAGATAGATACCGCCAGCTGACTATCTGTGGGATAGACACACCACCAGCTGACTATCTATGAGATAGACACACCACCAGCTAATGATTGCATTCGAAAGACGAATTTGCAAAATAGCAGACGAGCCAATTATTAGTTGTTGATCTAGGAGGTGGAGAATACACCCCCCTCCTTCCCCAGAATACACCCCACAACACCCCTGTTAACCCCCCCCCCCCCGGGCCGGTACCCGCACAAGTCAGCGGTACAGAGCACCTTTGCGTGAGTTCCCGTGATCACAGCGGGAATAGCATCTGAGGTGTGGCGAGATACGGGCGCCGGCGGGCGTCAAGAAGCCGCCAGTGGGCGCTGGAGGGCCAAAGACCCTTAAAGTAAATGTATAATAACATAGGTGAGGCAGGGGAGGGGGAGGGGGAGAGTGCTGCACGTGTTGTGTACAGAGCCAGGGAGGTACTGTACACGGGGCGTGGGAGGGAGGTACTGTACACGGGGGCGTGGGAGGGAGGTACTGTACACGGGGGCGTGGGAGGGAGGTACTGTACACGGGGCGTGGGAGGGAGGTACTGTACACGGGGTCGTGGGAGGGAGGTACTGTACACGGGGCGTGGGAGGGAGGTACTGTACACGGGGGCGTGGGAGGGAGGTACTGTACACGGGGCGTGGGAGGGAGGTACTGTACACGGGGGCGTGGGAGGGAGGTACTGTACACGGGGGCGTGGGAGGGAGGTACTGTACACGGGGGCGTGGGAGGGAGGTACTGTACACGGGGCGTGGGAGGGAGGTACTGTACACGGGGGCGTGGGAGGGAGGTACTGTACACGGGGCGTGGGAGGGAGGTACTGTACACGGGGGCGTGGGAGGGAGGTACTGTACACGGGGGCGTGGGAGGGAGGTACTGTACACGGGGCGTGGGAGGGAGGTACTGTACACGGGGTCGTGGGAGGGAGGTACTGTACACGGGGCGTGGGAGGGAGGTACTGTACACGGGGGCGTGGGAGGGAGGTACTGTACACGGGGTCGTGGGAGGGAGGTACTGTACACGGGGTCGTGGGAGGGAGGTACTGTACACGGGGGCGTGGGAGGGAGGTACTGTACACGGGGGCGTGGGAGGGAGGTACTGTACACGGGGGCGTGGGAGGGAGGTACTGTACACGGGGGCGTGGGAGGGAGGTACTGTACACGGGGGCGTGGGAGGGAGGTACTGTACACGGGGGCGTGGGAGAGAGGTACTGTACACGGGGGGGGGGGCGTGGGAGAGAGGTACTATACACGGGGGGGCGTGGGAGAGAGGTACTGTACACGGGGGCTTGACATGTTCTGCATATTTGGACAGCGTCAATATTTATGGGATATTAACGTTTCTTGGTAAAATATCTTGGTGAAAATATTCGCACTAGCTTATAGACGTTATTGTGATGTGGCTGTTGTGTCTCTCCCTCACTAGTCTCTCCCTCACTAGTCTCTCCCTCACTAGTCTCTCCCTCACTACTCTCTCCCTCACTACTCTCTCCCTCACTAGTGTCTCCCTCACTAGTCTCTCCCTCCCTAGTCTCTCCCTCACTAGTCTCTCCCTCACTAGTCTCTTCCCTTACCAACCTCTCTTGTCTCGGGATTCGTAATCCTAGGGGACCGGGGATCGATCCCCGGTGATGGAGGAAATAAATGAGCAGTTTCTTTCACCCTTACGCCCCTGTTACCTAGCAGTAAATAGGTACCTGGAAGTCAGACAGCTGTTACGGGCTGCTTCCTGGGGATGTGTGTGTGTGGTGGGGGGAGGGGAACCTGTTGATTGATTGATTGATTGATTGATTGACAGTTGAGAGGCGGGCCGAAAGAGCCATAGCTCAACCCCCACAAACACAACTAGGTGAATACGCTCCACCCCCACACCCCCCCCCCCTCCACATACACACACACACACACACACACACACACACACACACACACACACACACACACACACACACACACACACACACACACACACACACACACACACACTCGCTGGAACAGATTAACTGTTTTGTGCCAAGTTGCTTTCGCGTGAAACATGGCGATACAGAAGGGGGGAAAGATGAACGAAATTCTCTATCGAAAATGTATTATTTCTGGAGGTCATGCAATACCCAGAGATTGTGACGGGGGGCGGCCGCCCCCAACGACGGGGATGCACGGAACGCCCACAATATCGGCCATCACAACCGGCCCCGGCCGGAATAACTGTCGGATGAGCGAAAATTCGCTTTAGTTTTTTTTTTAGGAGACGAGTACAGCTCTCGAAAATAATTGATAACAAGAAATTATTATAATTTTTAATTTTGTTATTTTTTTTAGATTCAGCTACTCGGATCCCGTAAATAAATTGAATAATTATAAATATACACGTGGATAATAATGATAACAAATAATTTGAATAATATTATAAATTAATCATTTGAATAATAATACAAATTGATAATAATAATAATAATTCAAATTAATAATTTGAGTAATAATACAAATTAATAATCTAAATAATAATACAAATTAATATTTTCAATTATACAAATTAATAATTTGAATCATACACATTAATAATTTGATTATATAAATTAATAATTTGAGTAATAAATTACCTTGCTAAACCTCCCATTACAGAACTAGAACATAGAATGAATTCATACATAATAGTTCTAATGAACAGAAATTAAGAGGAATTAATTGTCCCTTTTTTAAAGCAAGTAAGATATATCAGGAGATATAAGCAAGTAAGGTATATCAGGAGATATAAACAAGTAAGGTATACCAGGAGATAGAAACAAGTAAGGTATACCAGGAGATATAAGCAAGTAAGGTATATCAGGAGATATAAGCAAGTAAGGTATATCAGGAGATATAAGCAAGTAAAGTATATTAGGAGATATAAACAAGTAAAGTATATTAGGAGATATAAGCAAGTAAAGTATATTAGGAGATATAAGCAAGTAAAGTATATTAGGAGATATAAGCAAGTAAAGTATATTAGGAGATATAAGCAAGTAAAGTATATTAGGAGATATAAGCAAGTAAAGTATATTAGGAGATATAAGCAAGTAAGGTATATTATTTCTCCTTCATATCAGGAGAAAGCGCTAAGACGATATAACACTTTGATGGGACTTATAAGGTCAAGATAGGAGCTGCTGCCATAGGTGGACAGAGTGAAGGAATGGTATCCAACCACTTGGACTATTGGGGGATCGAACTCTGTCCTGGTGGAAGAAGCAAGGCGCTCGCTGTTCCGACCAGTCCAAGTGGATATAAGAGGTTTTGGTCCATGTTATCCAGAGCAGGAACTGAAGGGAAATTTCCGTCGCCATTTATTAATTAACTACAATTATTAACTAATTAACTACAAATTGACGAATAAATACAAATTAAAGAATATAAGAAATACAAATTAACGAATATAAGAAATACAAATTAACGAATATAAGAAATACAAATTAACGAATATAAGAAATACAAATTAACGAATATAAGAAATACAAATTAACGAATATAAGAAATACAAATTAACGAATATAAGAAATACAAATTAACGAATATAAGAAATACAAATTAACGAATATAAGAAATACAAATTAACGAATATAAGAAATACAAATTAACGAATATAAGAAATACAAATTAACGAAAATAAGAAATACAAATTAACGAATAGAGAAAATACCAGTTAAAATGGTCTAATAAACATAATTTATACTAATATTGGGTAATATTAACCCTCGCAATATTGCAGCAAAGTAGTCATCAATGAGAGGTTTCAGTTGATATAAATATTTGAAGGCGGCCATTAGTGCACTAACTCAGCTTGGAGGTGAAGGGTGAGGAACCGGGCCGGGGTAAGAGGAGCTTACCGTAGGGGTGGGGGCTGGGGGAGGCGGCCCGCTTGCCTACTTACAAATTAAAAAGCTACTGCGAATCAGAGTCGATACAGAGTGGTTCTGGGAAAACTGACTTTAGACCCTGTTAAAGCTATAGCGAAATTATCGAGTGACCACTAATGTGTGTGTGTGGGTGTGGGTGGGGGAAGGGTGTTTGTGTGTGTGTGTGGGTGGGGGAGGGTGTTTGTGTGTGTGTGTTCTCACCTAGCTGTGCTTGCGGGGGTTGAGCTTTGGCTCTTTGGTCCCGTCGCTCAACTGTCAACCAACTGGTGTACAGATTCCTAAGCCTACTGGGCTGTGTATGTGTGTGTGTGTGTGTGTTTACGTGTTACTTTTTTCATAGGCAATATCAGTCCTGTGTTTTAGAGCAGGGAGCCGGTCGGCCGAGCGGACAGCACGCTGGACTTGTGATCCTGTGGTCCCGGGTTCGATCCCGGGCGCCGGCGAGAAACAATTGGCAGAGTTTCTTTCACCCTATGCCCCTGTTACCTAGCAGTAAAATAGTTACCTGGGTGTTACTCAGCTGTCACGGGCTGCTTCCTGGGGGTGGAGGCCTGGTCTTGGACCGGGCCGCGGGGACACTAAAAGCCCCGAAATTATCTCAAGATAACCTCAAGATATGAATAACTACCGGTGGTAGGTATTATATCTAGTTCTACCACTAGTCCTTTTACAATTAGATCAGTCTAATCCAGTTAATATATATTTTGCAACAGTTTGTTGCAATTAAGATACAAGCTGTTGCAAAAGAAGGCACCAAACCGGGAAGGCTATATAGCAGTGTCTGTTAGAAGTAAATCTCAGTTCATTACAGTCAGGACCAACTTATTACTAAGTTATGTTATCATCCATATGAACACAGTTCGTTCCCCCAGCTTGCCACTCCGTATAAAATTAACCCAGCTACTTGGGTTGGACGGTAGAGCTACGGTTTCGCTTCATGCAGGTCGGCGTTCAATTCCCGACCGTCCTAGTGGTTTGACACCATTCCTTGCCCCCGTCCCATCCCAAATCCTTATCCTGGCCCCTTCCCAGTGCTATATAGTCGTAATTTAAATGTTAATAATTCGTCGCATTTGTAACGACTTGGTCGATACCATAACATATTAGACGAGAGGACGGGTTGCATGACACATTGCTATGCTGACGATCCTTGCAATGTTAATTCCGTGCTGCCATAGAAATTGTTGGTGCTGTGTAAGCTACAATTAGCGTAGCTTGCTAGGTTGAAGTGGTGTATTGCCGGGCTGATAATGCCTTGCCTAGCGTCAGTACTGCGGTGTTATGAGCGCTGCTTTGAATACCTAATTGCTTTAACTGCTTGTGGTGCCCGGTAGTGTGTTTGTGTTCGGTCTGTGGTTTGGATTTGGTGTCGCTGTTAGTGGGTGGGTTCAAGTTGGTCTGTTTTCCGTGTTCCCGTCTCGCATTCTCTTTGAGCGCAGGCGCTCACGTGTTTAATGTGTATTTATATATTTATACATATCTACTTGTGCTTGCAGTGGTCGAGCTTCGACTCCTTGGACCCGATATTTCAGCTTTTAGCCCCCTCTTACGCCACAGAATCTCGACCTATTTGTCTCTAGTCTTACGTAATTGGTATATTGCTGACAATGAGTCACAATAACGTTGACCAGACCACACACTAGAAGGTGAAGGGACGACGACGTTTCGGTCCGTCCTGGACCATTCTCAAGTCGATTGTGAATGGACCATTCTCACAATCGACTTGAGAATTGTCCAGGACGGACCGAAACGTCGTCGTCCCATCACCTTCTAGAGTGTGGTCTGGTCAACATACTTCAGCCACGTTATTGTGACTCGTCGCCTGTAGTCACAATAACGTGGCTGAAAATTAGGCAGCCAACCCACATCTGAAAATAAAGGAAGTGTCGACGTTTCAACCCACATCTGAAAATAAAGGAAGTGTCGACGTTTCAACCCACATCTGAAAATAAAGGAAGTGTCGACGTTTCAACCCACATCTGAAAATAAAGGAAGTGTCGACGTTTCAACCCACATCTGAAAATAAAGGTGGTGTCGACGTTTCAACCCACATCTGAAAATAAAGGAAGTGTCGACGTTTCAACCCACATCTGAAAATAAAGGAAGTGTCGACGTTTCAACCCACATCTGAAAATAAAGGAAGTGTCGACGTTTCAACCCACATCTGAAAATAAAGGAAGTGTCGACGTTTCGGTCCATCCCGGACCATTATCAAGTCAGAATGTCGCCACGCCCTATAGTTTGACCTGTGTGGTTTGGGTGTGTAGTTATATGTTGTTTATGGCCTTGGCTCCTGCGGTCTCCAGGTCTCCCCTTGGATTACTCCTGTCTCCTGGTATCCATTGGATTACTCCTGTCTCCTGGTATCCATTGGATTACTCCTATTGCTCTTACGCTGAGAGATCTTCGTCTCGCATCCCTGTCGGACACGTCCATCTGGGGCTTTAAATGAGTTCCCTGTTGGGATATTTGTGGACCTATGTAAGGGACACTGTCGACCACCAAAACCTTCTTCTTAAATTACATCATTATGGAGTCAGAGGTCACTCCCTCCAATATCTTCAGTCTTACCTTACTGACAGGCTCCAGTATGTTTCTGTGAATAATTCCATTTCTCCCACCCTACCCATCAACATTGGTGTTCCTCAGGGCAGCATACTTGGTCCTCTCCTCTTTCTCATCTACATTACTCTTTCTCATCTACATTACTGACCTTCCTCATGTCTCTCAATACCTAATTTTATTTGCTGATGACACAACCTTTATTTTCTCCAGTCCGGACCCTCTTTCTCAAAGTACCTACGGGCTCACCATAGCCCGTGCTACTTGGAACTGCTTGTTCCAAGTAGCGAATCTTTAACAACAACAACTCTTTCTCTCTGGGGCTTTAAACTCATGCTCACGTGTTATGTTATTAAGTGCATTGGATGTATTTTCATTCCCGTTATCGCGGGACAGGAAGCTTGTAGTTGGCATTATCGAGGCCCCCCTCAGCTACTGACCTGTGTCAGGATGCAACCCACGATAGTTGCCTAGTTCCCGGGTACCTATTTACTACTAGGTGAATTTATATGTGTTGGCAAGGTCGAGCGATTACTACTGAGCCCTGCTTTTCCAACTGTTTAATGCTAGGCATATTGTAGATAGTAAATGTAGGTGGGTTGCCACCGCCGCCCACTGGAACGTGGGTGGGTGTAGTCTTGCCACTGCCGCCCACTGGAAGGTTGGTGGGTGAAACCTTCCTACCCCCCCCCCCCCCCCCCCCACCACCACCACCACTAGAAGGAGAATGGTGTGAATGAGAAAAAAAAATCAAATTATGAAACTAGCTCCCTGCACATATAAGTTGTATAGCTTAGATTAGAGACTACTTGATCTCGACCCCATTGTTGATATAATAAATCACTAAACACTGTGTACCTAGCTTATCAAGACTGTAACTTGCTTAACTAAATTAATTTTGGGGTTCAATTCCTGAGCCCATTATGTGTGCCATGGTAACCTTTACTACTATAACGCTGGCAAGATGTGTTTGTGATGCTTGATAAATGAACTAAACTATTGGCAAAGTCCTTTAGCAACCTACAACTGTAAAATACGCTCCGCCCTTCAGTTCAATCTGATCTACGTTGCTCTGTCATAGAGTTCAATCAGGTTTGTGCAACAAGATGGACACTGGCCTGTAGCCCGAGCCTGTAGCCTGTAGCACAATCCTGTATTTAGGTGCTCCCTGTGCCTTTCCCCCTTGTGTATTGACACTATGTTGGCTGTGTTTCAACTGTTTGGTAATTCCTTTTTTTTCAGTAATGTTTTGTGTATCTATTGCGAGTGGTCGGCACAGAGCTTTTGCTCTTTTGTATATAGGACGCGTGTAATTGCGTGTGCGTGTGTACATATGCGTGTGCGCGCACGTGTGTGTGTGTGTGTGTGTGTGAGAGAGAAAGAGTCTTATACCCATGTCTGTATGCCCGTCAGCACAAACATTATAACTTAAATAACTGCAAAGGTCCCACACTCAACGTCTCAGTCTCAAAAGTAAAAATGTCCACACCAACATAGACTTAGAATATTCAGCGGCAGCAGATCATCAGCACGTTATGAGTGTCAGTTGGCGGACTAGTGTCAGCATCAAAGACTGAGCGACAGAGAGTGTCAGCTGGTCCAACTGTCAGCGGGAGTAGGAAGGAACAGACAGCTCGTCTGTTTTCGTGTTTAGCGTCAGCAAGATTCATGGCATAAGCCGAGGGATGTCAGCAGAATTGTCAAGAGGAATAGAGTCAGTGTGTCAGCTGTGCCAACCCACACTAGCTTCAGCACAAGAACTGTCATTTGTGTGTTTGTCAGCAATATCAGCCCCTCCTCCCCCCCCCCTTGAGCGTCAAACTAAGAAGGTTAGGTAAGGTCGGTGTTTTCTATGAAGCTTTTCAAGGTAAACTAAAATATTCACAATAAATTAGTATGTCACATATGCACGTATTTAATAATAAGTTAATATTGACTATACGAAAGTGCGAGAACGGGTTGCAGCGTCAGCACACAGGGCTGTCATTAGTGTGTCAGGACTATCAGCCTCTCGAGCGTCAGCACATAAGACTGTCAGCTTACAGCTACAATGCTCGTGTCTGAAGGCCGTAAGACAGGACATGTCTCCCCCAAAACACATTCACAATTTTCGGACAGCATTTTACTTGCTGCTGTTTTTTTTTTTTTTTTTTTGTCATAGCTCAGTTTGTGCTCTGTTCTTGTTGCTCTGTTCTTGTTCGCTATTGTCTGTGTGTGAACGTGTTGAACTTTGGTGTTAAACCTTTGTGACGGGCTGGTGATTGTATTGAACTTTCGTGTTGAACTTGTGATCTGTTGAACTGGTGACACACACACACACACACACACACACACACACACACACACACACACACACACACACACACACACACACACACACACACACACACACACACACACCCACACACACACACACACACACACACACACACACACACACACACACACACACACACTCACACACACATCCACATAACATATTTACTCTCTCTCTCTCTCTCTCTCTCTCTCTCTCTCTCTCTCTCTCTCTCTCTCTCTCTCTCTCTCTCTCTCTCTCTCTCTCTCTCTCTCTCTCTCTCTCTCCCTCTCTCCCTCTCTCTCTCTCTCTCTCTCTCTCTCTCTCTCTCTCTCTCTCTCTCTCTCTCTCTCTCTCCCCCCTCCCCCCCCTTGCATCACCGCCTTACACAATATAACCCGTTCGCCAGGTATCATATAAGGTCACTACTAGTTCCTGGAAGCAATTCTCTGAATGTGGGTGTAAATGCACTGATTTCTGCGTCTTCCCTTGCTTCAAAGCGATTGGTTGATTGATTTACTTGATTGGTTGATGTGGATGGATTCCTTGTTTTTTTTTGTGTGGGTTTGAATGTTTGGCTTTTCAGGCTTGCTGCTAGTTTCATTTGTTTGTTTGGTGGTTGGTTTGCAGGTTGATATTTCAAGGTTGTTTTATTTGGTTTGTTGGGTGTAATTGCTTGATTGGATTCTTGATTTGATAGCTGGCTTCATTTGATTGGTTAGTTTACTTATTTGATTAGTGTTGTGGAGCGGTTAATTAATTTGAACTGCTGATTGATTGATTCCATTTTCAACCCATAGATCGATTTATGTAATTATTTTATTGATTTCGTCGAGATACTTATGATTAATTTCAGCAACATATTGATTAGTTGTATTGATTAATTTTCTCTATTGATTGAGTGGATGTTAAGTAATTCGTATTGAAGATGGTGTCACTTATTATAGAAATCAGGTTTCACATCCCGGATCACAGACCCCCAAGATGGCCGGGGTTGGTGTTGCCGTGTTTGGTAGCTGTGTCTGGGTACAAGTGACAGGATGAACAACCCAGCGAGGTTTCTTCCTATTGGGGAGTGTTGAACATGCTGCTATGGCGGTGTGTCCACTCACAGGATGAGTGGCGCTGCCCAATACTGTCACTATGGCGGTGTGTCCACTCACAGGATGAGTGGCGCTGCCCAATACTGTCACTATGGCGGTGTGTCCGCTCACAGGATGAGTGGCACTGCCCAATACTGTCACTATGGCGGTGTGTCCGCTCACAGGATGAGTGGCGCTGCCCAATACTGTCACTATGGCGGTGTGTCCACTCACAGGATGAGTGGCGCTGCCCAATACTGTCACTATGGCGGTGTGTCCGCTCACAGGATGAGTGGCGCTGCCCAATACTGTCACTATGGCGGTGTGTCCACTCACAGGATGAGTGGCACTGCCCAATACTGTCACTATGGCGGTGTGTCCACTCACAAGATGAGTGGCGCTGCCCAATACTGTCACTATGGCGGTATGTCCACTCACAGGATGAGTGGCGCTGCCCAATACTGTCACTATGGCGGTGTGTCCACTCACAAGATGAGTGGCGCTGCCCAATACTGTCACTATGGCGGTGTGTCCACTCACAAGATGAGTGGCGCTGCCCAATACTGTCACTATGGCGGTATGTCCACTCACAGGATGAGTGGCGCTGCCCAATACTGTCACTATGGCGGTGTGTCCACTCACAAGATGAGTGGCGCTGCCCAATACTGCCACTATGGCGGTGTGTCCACTCACAAGATGAGTGGCGCTGCCCAATACTGCCACTATGGCAGTGTGTCCACTCACAGGATGAGTGGCGCTGCCCAATACTGTCACTATGGGGTGTGTCCACTCACAGGATGAGTGGCGCTGCCCAATACTGTCACTATGGCGGTGTGTCCACTCACAAGATGAGTGGCGCTGCCCAATACTGCCACTATGGCAGTGTGTCCACTCACAGGATGAGTGGCGCTGCCCAATACTGTCACTATGGCGGTGTGTCCACTCACAGGATGAGTGGCGCTGCACAATACTGTCACTATGGCGGTGTGTCCACTCACAGGATGAGTGGCACTGCCCAATACTGTCACTATGGCGGTGTGTCCACTCACAGGATGAGTGACGCTGCCCAATACTGTCACTATGGCGGTGTGTCCACTCACAAGATGAGTGACGCTGCCCAATACTGTCACTATGGCGGTGTGTCCACTCACAAGATGAGTGGCGCTGCCCAAGAAACTCGCCCCTCGGGGCAAAATCTAAATTTAAATTTGGTAAGTTATATTTTGTGTGTTGCCGAGGCAAGTTGGGCAACACACTCTCACCTGTGGCCGAAGGAGACTCCGAACACTCGAGGCCATCTTTATTCGAGAGGTGGTTCTTGTAATTAACACTCAAATGAATTTAACATACAGCATACACCTGTTCTCCTGTGACCCAGAAGTGAGGTACCCGTCGTGATGAAGATAACTATCAACTGATGTTAGGAAACAATCACCTGATCATGCTGATTGTTGCTCTCTACAATTAATGAATATTCATCCCAAGGATGAGTATGATAGGGTGAGGTGAAGCCATTCTTATACGTGTATGTTTTTTCCACGTAATTTGAACATGCTCATGTTCTCTGTTCCTGCATGAATATTCCGGAAGATGTCGCCCCTCGGGGCAAAATTTAAATATATATATATATATATATATATATATATATATATATATATATATATATATATATATATATATATATATATATATATATAAAGATATATATATATAAATATATATATATTTCCATCTTTCTGGGGGAATTGTAGGGACCCATAGCCTCGGAGAAGAGAGTAATGGGTACTCAGAGAAGACAATGTAGATGCTCCCTGAACACTTGAGTATTATTTTTATTATTTTATACGGTATGATTTACTTATTTTATTCCATTGTGTTGTGGTTTGTAGAAACCACACACATAGTAGTTACTTATAGAGAGCTTTATGTAAAAAGTTGTCACAATTGTTTGCTGTAGTTTAGGGACGCAATATTGGGTGATATTATTTTCTTGAGAATGACAGCAGTTGACGAAGCCTAAATATTGGTGGAGTGCACGCGCGTGCGGTCACGAGAGCGTGTGCGTGTTGGACTACAAACTCTTGCTTTTCCTATTATTTCTTCTCTCATTTTTAGTCCGTATTCCCTTCGTTTTCTTTTTATCATGCTGTTCCTTCTATATTTCTTCTCACTATTCCTCTTCGTCCTCCTGTTTCTCTGCACCCTTTTTCTCCTTTTTTTGCCATTTTTTCCTAATTTCTCCTTTTCACTTTTTTCCCCTTCTTATTCCCTCTTCGTCTTAATCTAGTTCTTCCTTTTCCAACACCAAGTCCACCTTCCTTTTTCTTTCTTTTCCATCATTGCGTCCTATTTCCCTCTTCCTCATATCGTCTGTTTCTTACATCTTCCTCTCCTCCTCTCTTCTTCTCTCACCTTGTATGAAAGTATTTACCCTCAGTTTGGCAATTTACAAAGAATTTAAATAGCTTGTTTTTATTAAGAAGTTTTAAATGTTTTTTAAATGTTCGTCGTCTGGTAATGTTCTTAAAAGAGTGATAATGATGTATTGTGTTCGAAATATTAAACTTTAGATGTGGTTCTTAAAATTGTTCTATACATTTTGTTCTATAAGTAATTGATCTGAAAATATTGGTTTCACAGCTTTTGTAAAGATTTTAAACCCTCAAGTTTTGGTATAATTTAAATAGCTTTTTTTGATAATTAGTTTTTTGAGATTTATTGCTATTCTTTTGTTTACTTAGTGAAACCACTTCCATAGATTTATTTCCCTCATATGGGACTGGATAATATAATTTAGAATTTATAACACGAAGGGTTTGAGTGCTTGTGTGTGTGTGTGTGTGTGTGTGTGTGTGTGTGTGTGTGTGTGTGTGTGTGTGTGTGTGTGTGTGTGTGTGTACTCTCCTATTTGTTCCTGCGGGGGTTGAGCTTTGGCTCTTTGGTCCCGCCTCTCAACTCTCAATCAACTGGTGTACAGATTCCTGAGCCTACTGGGCTCTATCATATGTACAGTTGAAACTGTGAGATGAGTGAGGTGTGTGTGTGTGTGTGTGTGTGTGTGTGTGTGTGTGTGTGTGTGTGTCTGTGTGTGTGTGTGCGCGCGCGCGTACGTATGCGTATTTTTTCAATATTTATATATTTAAACCAATTGATAGAATATATAACCTCACTCAGCACCTGGAAATATAAAGAGGATTTATGAGAATTTAGTGTTTTATGACTGAGGTGATGTAACGAGAGTGTGTTGCGTGTGGGTCGTGTTGCGTGCGTTGTTTATGAGGACATTGCTGATGGCAATACTTCACCTCTCCCCCCCTCCCCTCTCCTCCTCCCCCACTCCCCCCAGCTCTCAGTCCACTCTTCCCCCCTCCCCCTCTCCCCCCCCCTGCCCCCCCTCCCCCCCCCCCCACACACAGGCGTCAAGTTATTGTCCATGTGTCACCTCAACGCCCATCACCTGATGTTTACGATCAATATATTAAGTTTCTTTCTCCTAAATACTCAAGTTAGCACAGAATATTTTAATTTGGCACGCGTTTTT
The DNA here is from genome assembly GCF_040958095.1 of Procambarus clarkii. Taxonomy (NCBI): domain Eukaryota; kingdom Metazoa; phylum Arthropoda; class Malacostraca; order Decapoda; family Cambaridae; genus Procambarus; species Procambarus clarkii. The sequence goes on along the minus strand of NC_091199.1, from coordinate 12,000,266 downwards.
GGCTTGGTTTATTGGCATATATTTTTATACAAAAGTCTCTAAACTCGTCAGATGTCAACGATTGTTCAAGGCGCGATATATTATTGTGCGATTTTCGCGCTCGTATAATTTTTATAATATTGTGACACTTTGCGGTGTATAAAATATATCTTCCACTGATGTATAATAAAGTTAGTAATGTAGATAGCGTCCGTCACTAAGAAAATAACAATCCCTTTTATGGCGATTTTAAGGCGCGATAATTTTATTAAGTGCTCATAATAAAGAAAGAAATTGAAAATTGATAAGTGCTTGTCACTTAGACCGTGAACGTCTAACATTATATCGTAGCCTGTGGGCGTCAGCTACTGGTGCTTAAATCGTCAAAGCTGAATGCATTCAAAGTAGCGATTAACACCTGTTGCCTAAAACAAATCACCAATTCCACTGGCGATTTATGGGGGGTAATATTTTAAGTTGAAACGCATTGGAGACTAAATTTTTGGAACGCAAATATTTCTGCCTGCAACACTGAGAGCCCAGTTCCCCCCCCCCCTAGTTGTTTGTGATAGAGTTAACAGTAAAAAAAGTATTAATAGTAATAATACAAATAATAATAAAATAATAAAATAATAATAATAATAATTATTATTATTATTATTATTATTATTATTATTATTATTATTATTATTATTATTATGGGTATTGTAGTTTGAGGTGTGATGGGTATTGTAGTGTGGGGGGATGGGTATTGTAGTGTGAGGTGTGATGGGTATTGTAGTGTGAGGTATGATGGGTATTGTAGTGTGAGGCGTGTGATGGGTATTGTAGTGTGAGGTGTGATGGGTATTGTAGTGTGAGGTATGATGGGTATTGTAGTATGAGGTGTGTGATGGGTATTGTAGTGAGAGGTGTGTGGAGTATTGTAGTGTGAGGTATGGTGGGTATTGTAGTGTGAGGTGTGTGATGAATATTGTAGTGTGAGGTATGATGGGTATTGTAGTGTGATGTGTGTGATGGGTATTGTAGGGTGAGGTATGATGAGGTATTTTGGTAGGAGGCGTGGGGTGAGTATATTGGTGAGAGATGTGTGAGTGAGGGGGGGAGGGGGAGGTATTTGGTGCAGTGGTATCGAGTGCGGCTCACACATTTTGGACCCCGATTCGATTCATAAATCCCAAAAAACTGAAACAACCATTTACAAACCCACCATCCAATAACATATAGCTATAATATATTTTGAAATACTTATGTATCTCCATCTGTGGAAGAAATGTCTATCTCTATAATTTTATCTATCTTATCGTTATCTTAAAATACAGGGCGGCTTGGATTCCTCTTGGTACATGAATATATAAATATGTACAAGAAATAAATACTAAATCCTCTCAAAGTGCGGACGAACTTTATGGGAACAATAATTCACAAGAACAAAAATAGATGTACGCGTATAATAAACACCAAATGCATTTTGTTAACATTTACATTTGACATAAATATCGAAGTTCATGATGGCAAAATATCTATGTAAAGCCGTTTCATATATATAAGTTTAGATGGTATGTAGCTGAGTGTCAGTTGGTGGAGTTTGTTTGATGGGTAATGGATTTATGTACAATCTTGTTGACCAGACCACACACTAGAAGGTGAAGGGACGACGACGTTTCGGTCCGTCCTGGACCATTCTCAAGTCGATTGTGATGAGGAAGTGATGAGGAATTGTATCTGTCGTCAGGGAAATAATCGACAATAGATGATTCGACAAGGACAAAGCGCTATGCAACAAACTCAGCCAACTATCAAGAATCACCTAAGTTTCAGTATCATTCTGTTATGTTCACGATCATCTAGAAGTTATCTTGAGATGATTTTGGGGCTTAGCGTCCCCGCGGCCCGGTCCTTGACTAGGCCTCCTTTTTGTTACACATCCCCAGGAAGCAGCCCGTAGCAGCTGTCTAACTCCCAGGTACCTATTTCCTGCTAGGTGAACAGGACCATCAGGGTGAAAGAAACTCTGCCCATTTGTTTCAGCCTCCACCATATCTTGAGATATCTTGATATGATTTCGGGGCTTAGCGTCCCCGCGGCCCGGTCGAGGACCAGGCCGCAATTTATAATATACACAACGTTTCGAACCTACATGGTTCATTCTTAAGTGATAGGAAGGTGCATGGCGTATTAGATTTATAACAATGGTATAGATTCTGTTTGGTGTCTGGGGAGTTTTCCCAAATTTAAACATGATACAAAAGCACTTGAGCATGATACAAAAAGGTTATATATATAAGCTTTTACACAGGTGATACTTTACTGCAAAATTCAATTGTATTTAAGAAGATCATCGCTTGTTAGTATAAATCTCAGTCCTTAGTAAAAATATATTACACTAATAAATATTTTGCTAGCTACTAAGCATATAATCTAAAGAAATATTGTAGATTATAATATTTAGGCTGACAGCAGAATTTTGACTTTGATACGACACGTATTTCTTGAGAAGTGTTTGTTCCACTTTCATATCTGAATGCATTATAGCATCAGAAATATGTCTTTTTTAATGAGAAATAGTAAATAAAATCCACGAGGAGGATTCGAAGCTGCACACTGGGTGCTCCCAGGCACGCGCCTTGAACCACTTAACCACGGTTTTCTCCTTGATACATAACATTAATGTGATTTCATCGTGCACGTGTTTAATCACCACATAAAAGGTGTCACATGTGATGAAGAAATATATGTTCCTTTTGTACAAAAAAAAAATACTACAAAAAATGTATTATCCAAAATACCCAACCTTATATAACATTATATAACAAAACACGATTCACTTGAGCAAATATATAAATGGATACTAACATCATGGTAGTCAATAAATTTCAAGCATACCAGTGATTTGTAAAAACAAAGTTATTAGTGTAGTATCTTTAACTTATAGTATAATATCTTTAACATGTAGTGTTAATATCTCAAACTTATAATATATAGATAATAACATTGTAAGTTAATATTTAACTTATAATGTAATATATCGGACTTATAATGTGATATGTTTGTTTTCTTGTGAATTAGAGAGTATTTACTTCTTCATCAGTCAGTCAGGCATTGGCTTTAAACTCAGTATTAACTATAATAATAATTTATAAATAATTTATAATAATTATAATAATAATAATAATAATAATAATAATACTTAACAATAATAATTCATAATAATATTTAAGTTCTAGCAACGCATATGTCTAATCATTTGTAAACATATATTTTCACCTATATACGATATATTATTATAATCTCTGATTGTGATTAGTTTCATTCTTTGATTCTGTTTTATTGGCGTCTCTGCTAGTTGTAGCGCGATGGTGTATTAAGGTAGTGTATGGCTAGGATAGGTTAGGTGGGTGCTAATATCCGAATGTTTCCATATAGGCAAAATAATTGTATTTTTTTTTACAAATTATTATACAGTTGTATGTGAATGATTTTTGTTTTCTCTCATTTTCTTATTCGTTTTAATATGTATGTTAATGTTTTGTTTTTTATTTTCTTGATCGTTTTAATGGCTTTGAAAAGTTTTCTCGTTTTGTTGTTCATTTTAATATATAATTAAATATTTTTAGCATTATCTTGTTCGTTTCGATATGTTTTCAATGTTTTTTTAAATTATCTTATTAACTTACACTATATATGTGTTTTAATGTGTTATCATTCTCTTATACGTTTCAGTACATATTTCAATGTCCATATTTGTATTATATTATTGTGAATGTCATTTAATATAACTATGAAATGCTGTTTATATATTTATACAAATATCGGCTCATGTTTGTAATAGCCTGAGAGTACACATCAAAACTCGAAGAGTAGGGTGGGAGTCGAATAGGATGTCAAATATTGGACCCTAGTTCGAATACCGCAATTCTCTATAATTTCAGTATGGTGTCGCTTCGTTCTATTTTTTAGTAAAATTACTTATTATTTAATTGCTTGCTGAATTTATATAATGAAAAGGGTGTTGTGTGTGTATATATATATATATATATATATTAGTATATTTTGGTAGCAGTCTTTCCTGTAGACATATATTATTAAATATGACCGAAAAAGTAAGATTAATAATTCTAACACGAATTTTCTCAATCTTTCGTACATTATGCTTCACTGTTGGAGGTAAATCAAAAATCACTTCTCCAAAATTCATTTTTATTTCTAGTCTGACGCGACACGGGCGCGTTTCGTAAAACTTATTACATTTTCAAAGACTTCACAAATACACAACTGATTAGAACTTGCGTTTCCCTGATTTTATATCTACATTTGAGTGAGGTGGGAAGGGTGATGTGGCATTACATTTGAGTGAGGTGGGAAGGATGATGTGGCATTAACACAAGACAGAACACTAGAGGATATTAATAGGGTATTAAAAGTATCAACACAAGACAGAACAGAAACAATGGGTATTGAATAGAAGTGTTTGTAGAAAGCCTATTGGTCCATATTTCTTGATGCTTCTATATTGGAGCGGAGTCTTGAGGTGGGTAGAATATAGTTGTGCAATAATTGGCTGTTGATTGCTGGTGTTGACTTCTTGATGTGTAGTGCCTCGCAAACGTCAAGCCGCCTGCTATCGCTGTATCTATCGATGATTTCTGTGTTGTTTACTAGGATTTCTCTGGCGATGGTTTGGTTATGGGAAGAGATTATATGTTCCTTAATGGAGCCCTGTTGTTTATGCATCGTTAAACGCCTAGAAAGAGATGTTGTTGTCTTGCCTATATACTGGGTTTTTTGGAGCTTACAGTCCCCAAGTGGGCATTTGAAGGCATAGACGACGTTAGTCTCTTTTAAAGCGTTCTGTTTCGTGTCTGGAGAGTTTCTCATGAGTAGGCTGGCCGTTTTTCTGGTTTTATAGTAAATCGTCAGTTGTATCCTCTGATTTTTGTCTGTAGGGATAACGTTTCTATTAACAATATCTTTCAGGACCCTTTCCTCTGTTTTATGAGCTGTGGAAAAGAAGTTCCTGTAAAATAGTCTAATAGGGGGTATAGGTGTTGTGTTAGTTGTCTCTTCGGAGGTTGCATGGCTTTTCACTTTCCTTCTTATGATGTCTTCGATGAAACCATTGGAGAAGCCGTTATTGACTAGAACCTGCCTTACCCTACAGAGTTCTTTGTCGACTTGCTTCCATTCTGAGCTGTGGCTGAGAGCACGGTCGACGTATGCGTTAACAACACTCCTCTTGTACCTGTCAGGGCAGTCGCTGTTGGCATTTAGGCACATTCCTATGTTTGTTTCCTTTGTGTAGACTGCAGTGTGGAAACCTCCGCCCTTTTCCATGACTGTTACATCTAGAAAAGGCAGCTTCCCATCCTTTTCCGTCTCGTAAGTGAAACGCAGCACGGAACTCTGCTCAAATGCCTCCTTCAGCTCCTGCAGATGTCTGACATCAGGTACCTGTGTAAAAATGTCGTCAACATACCTGCAGTATATGGCCGGTTTCAAGTTCATGTCGACTAAGACTTTTTGCTCGATGGTACCCATGTAGAAGTTTGCAAACAGGACACCTAGGGGAGAACCCATGGCGACCCCATCTACTTGCTTATACATGTGCCCATCCGGGCTCAAGAAGGGTGCCTCTTTAGTACAAGCTTGGAGTAGTTTCCTCAGAATACTTTCTGGCATGTCAAGAGGAGTACAGGCTGGATCACGATACACTCTGTCGGCTATCATTCCGATTGTCTCGTCCACAGGTACGTTGGTAAACAGCGATTCTACGTCCAACGAGGCTCTTATCCCTGTGGCCCGTGCGCCCCGCAGTAAGTCCACAAATTCCTTTGGAGACTTCAGGCTGAAGGCGCAAGGAACATAAGGAGTCAGCAGGCCGTTGAGTCGCTTCGCCAATCTGTACGTGGGTGTGGGTATCTGGCTAATGATTGGCCGAAGTGGGTTTCCAGGCTTGTGCGTCTTGACATTTCCATACGCATATCCAGGTTTATATTCCCCAATGATCTTTGGCAGGTGGAGTCCGGATTTCTTGGCGTTCACAGTTTCGATCAGTTTGTTGACCTTTGCTTTTAATTCGGCTGTAGTGTCCTTCGTTACCCTTTGGAACTTAGTTTGGTCAGAGAGTATGATGTTCATTTTCGCCAGATATTCGTCTTTTTTAAGAATGACATATATTGGCGACTTGTCACCTCTCCTGACAACTATCTCCTTGTTCTCACGAAGGCTTTTAGCTGCCGCTCTAAGCTCGGGGGACAGTATGGTGCTTCTGTAGTTGCCTCGATTCTTTCCTCCTTCTGCAATAAGTTCTGCTTGTAAGGTATCTTTGGTAGTGACCTTCTTTTGTGTCTCGAGGTCGAATATGTCGTCCAACAGAATTTCCAACTCCACTTTCCGGGCCATTTCACTCGGTCTGGACATAACATGACAGTTTATGCCCAGATTTAGGAGAGTGACTTGGTCCTCAGTGAGGTTAATTCCTGCAAGGTTCAGGAAGCCATCTCTTGGTCGTGGAATTGCCATAGGTCCTCCATATAATGTTGTTAGTTTCCGGACGCCAAGAAATCCGGACTCCACCTGCCAAAGATCATTGGGGAATATAAACCTGGATATGCGTATGGAAATGTCAAGACGCACAAGCCTGGAAACCCACTTCGGCCAATCATTAGCCAGATACCCACACCCACGTACAGATTGGCGAAGCGACTCAACGGCCTGCTGACTCCTTATGTTCCTTGCGCCTTCAGCCTGAAGTCTCCAAAGGAATTTGTGGACTTACTGCGGGGCGCACGGGCCACAGGGATAAGAGCCTCGTTGGACGTAGAATCGCTGTTTACCAACGTACCTGTGGACGAGACAATCGGAATGATAGCCGACAGAGTGTATCGTGATCCAGCCTGTACTCCTCTTGACATGCCAGAAAGTATTCTGAGGAAACTACTCCAAGCTTGTACTAAAGAGGCACCCTTCTTGAGCCCGGATGGGCACATGTATAAGCAAGTAGATGGGGTCGCCATGGGTTCTCCCCTAGGTGTCCTGTTTGCAAACTTCTACATGGGTACCATCGAGCAAAAAGTCTTAGTCGACATGAACTTGAAACCGGCCATATACTGCAGGTATGTTGACGACATTTTTACACAGGTACCTGATGTCAGACATCTGCAGGAGCTGAAGGAGGCATTTGAGCAGAGTTCCGTGCTGCGTTTCACTTACGAGACGGAAAAGGATGGGAAGCTGCCTTTTCTAGATGTAACAGTCATGGAAAAGGGCGGAGGTTTCCACACTGCAGTCTACACAAAGGAAACAAACATAGGAATGTGCCTAAATGCCAACAGCGACTGCCCTGACAGGTACAAGAGGAGTGTTGTTAACGCATACGTCGACCGTGCTCTCAGCCACAGCTCAGAATGGAAGCAAGTCGACGAAGAACTCTGTAGGGTAAGGCAGGTTCTAGTCAATAACGGCTTCTCCAATGGTTTCATCGAAGACATCATAAGAAGGAAAGTGAAAAGCCATGCAACCTCCGAAGAGACAACTAACACAACACCTATACCCCCTATTAGACTATTTTACAGGAACTTCTTTTCCACAGCTCATAAAACAGAGGAAAGGGTCCTGAAAGATATTGTTAATAGAAACGTTATCCCTACAGACAAAAATCAGAGGATACAACTGACGATTTACTATAAAACCAGAAAAACGGCCAGCCTACTCATGAGAAACTCTCCAGACACGAAACAGAACGCTTTAAAAGAGACTAACGTCGTCTATGCCTTCAAATGCCCACTTGGGGACTGTAAGCTCCAAAAAACCCAGTATATAGGCAAGACAACAACATCTCTTTCTAGGCGTTTAACGATGCATAAACAACAGGGCTCCATTAAGGAACATATAATCTCTTCCCATAACCAAACCATCGCCAGAGAAATCCTAGTAAACAACACAGAAATCATCGATAGATACAGCGATAGCAGGCGGCTTGACGTTTGCGAGGCACTACACATCAAGAAGTCAACACCAGCAATCAACAGCCAATTATTGCACAACTATATTCTACCCACCTCAAGACTCCGCTCCAATATAGAAGCATCAAGAAATATGGACCAATAGGCTTTCTACAAACACTTCTATTCAATACCCATTGTTTCTGTTCTGTCTTGTGTTGATACTTTTAATACCCTATTAATATCCTCTAGTGTTCTGTCTTGTGTTAATGCCACATCATCCTTCCCACCTCACTCAAATGTAATGCCACATCACCCTTCCCACCTCACTCAAATGTAGATATAAAATCAGGGAAACGCAAGTTCTAATCAGTTGTGTATTTGTGAAGTCTTTGAAAATGTAATAAGTTTTACGAAACGCGCCCGTGTCGCGTCAGACTAGAAATAAAAATGAATGTTGGAGAAGTGATTTTTGATTTACCTCCAACAGTGAAGCATAATGTACGAAAGATTGAGAAAATTCGTGTTAGAATTATTAATCTTACTTTTTCGGTCATATTTAATAATATATATATATATTTAAAGTTGAATAAATATGTTACCAACACCGTTTTTTGGTCGTTCTGG
>NC_091199.1:11974217-11989217 GCF_040958095.1 Procambarus clarkii | reverse complement strand
CGGAACCCTTAGCGCTGCGAATCCCGACCGGTGTCCATTCAGCCGGCAGGCCCACCCCCCCACGTGTGTGTGTGTGTGTGTGTGTGTGTGTACAGGTGTCATAGCTTTTGCATTTCTGCAATTGGCTGTTGTATATACGAGTAGATACAAAGATACAATTGTACCGACAATGTGCAAAAATATCCACAATACACAAAAAGGTTTCCATTTATCGACCAGTTGCCAATGAATTGTTTCCAAATGGTGAGTTGGGGATGTGGGGGGAGGGGGGGATGTCTGGGGAAGGTTTATGAGGTGGGGGTTGGTTGCGGGGGGGCTTCAGGAAGGGGTTAGGGGCCCAGTGGAAGAGGAAGGGGGTGGCCACCCCCTTTAGAAGGGGCTTTAGGGTGAAGAGTAATAATTGAGAAGTATGCATGTTGATTAAGCTTGTATAATAGCAATGCATCTTTCCTGTGTATTTACTATTTGTGCCTGTAGAATCGAGCTATTAGCTCTTGGACCCCGCCTTTTTAACCAACCTATTTTGCTCTTATTAAGTCTACTATAATTATTGTGTAGCACGCACACACACACACACCCAGGAAGCAGCGCGTAGCAGCTGTCTAACTCCCAGGTACCTATTTACTTCTAGGTGAACACAACATCAGGTAAACTCTGTTCATTTGTTTCTGCCTCTACCGGGGGTCGAACCCGGGGACCCCCTAGAACTGCGACCCTAGAGCGCTGTCCACTCAGCCGCGAGGCCCCCTATGTGTGTGTGTGTGTGTGTGTGTGTGTGTGTGTGTGTGTGTGTGTGTGTGTGTGTGTGTGTGTGTGCGTGTGTGTGTGTGTGTGTGGTAGTCAGGGAACACATTAGTGTTGATGGTAGGCTCCATTGTACTTGACCTGTGGAGGTTTGTTTTGCTGTTTCGTATGTGTATGTGTGTGTATGTGTGTGTGTGTATGTGTGTGTGCGTGTGGCACCATAGCTAACAGGACTGTAATATGTGGCACTGTAGCGTTTTGGCACTGTAAAGTGTGGTACACTGTAGCTGCAGTGTACCACACTTAGCTGTGTTGTACAATTACACTTAGTGTATCGTAGTCAGCTGCACTGTCGCTAGCAACAGTAATGTGTGGCACCGTAGTCAGCTGCACTGTCGCTAGCAACAGTAATGTGTGGCACCGTAGTCATCAACATAGTAATGTGTGGCACCGTAGTCATCAACACAGTAATGTGTGGCACCGTAGTCATCAACACAGTAATGTGTGGCACCGTAGTCATCAAGAGTTATATATGGCAGCTTAGTCCTTGGCACTGTATGTACATGCTATTAAGAACTTGATATAACATGCTCTGTGACGCGGGAATCAATGACCATTGGCCAAAATTATGGCCAAATGTGGACTAAGTGGCGTAATGACTCTCTCTCTCTCTCTCTCTCTCTCTCTCTCTCTCTCTCTCTCTCTCTCTCTCTCTCTCTCTCTCTCTCTCTCTCTCTCTCTCTCTCTCTCTCTCTCGCTCTCAGTCTCTCTCTCTCTCTCTCTCTCTCTCTCTCTCTCTCTCTCTCTCTCTCTCTCTCTCTCTCTCTCTCTCTCTCTCTCTCTCTCTCTCTCTCTCTCTCTCTCTCTCTCTCTCTCTCTCAGTCTCTCTCTCTCTCTCTCTCTCTCTCTCTCTCTCTCACAGTAGCAATAAAACTGACTCCAACGCACTCGTGAGTTAAGGTCCAGAGTGCCGTGTGTGCTGTCAGGAGAGAAATTTGGGATTCTGGAAAACAGGGGCAATAGAGAGGGAAGCAGGTGATGGCGCTCTAACTGGTGCTAGAAGTTAGTGTACACCCTGTCCCATGAGAGGGGGGAGGGAGGGAGCGGCTGGGGGGGGGGGGGGGTTGAGATGTGGGGAGGGATTGTGGGGTGGGGGGTAGGACATGGGGATGAGGGGGAGTGTTTGGGCACGGGGGAAACATCTCCCGTCACGCAGGGTGCAGTCGCACCTCCACAGATCTCCAGTATCAGCTCTTGATACTGGTAATGGCTCAAAAGGACCACCACTTACGGGCTATTCATGCCCGTGCCACCTTTCGGGTGGCTTAATCTTCATCAATCAATCATCAGTGTTTGGGGTGAAGGGAGTGAATGGGTGATGACAGGGGTGGGGGAGGGGGAGGGGGGTGATGGGAGGTGTAAGGGGTAAGGGGGCGAATTGAGATGATACAGAGGAGAGGAGGATTTTGCATGACTAAGATTCGAAATGATGAAAGAAAATGAAAGAGGTGGGAATGAATGGTTTTCATGATGGAAATGGTAGTAGTCTGTATTGGAATATGGTTTCCCATATTAGTAGATGTGTGGCGGAGAAAAGGGATGCTGAGGATAATAAAAATAATAATAATAATTATACACAGAGAAATCACATTAACGTTATGTATCAAAGATGGTGAAGGGACGACGACGTTTCGGTCCGTCCTGGACCATTCTCAGGTCGATTGTGTGACTTGAGAATGGTCCAGGACGGACCGAAACGTCGTCGTCCCTTCACCTTCTAGTGTGTGGTCTGGTCATCATACTTTAGCCACGTTATTGTGACTCATCGCCTGCATGTATCAAAGAACAAATTCACATGAGCCTTGATGAGGGGTTCGAATCCCTGCGCTGAGTGTTCACTCTAGTCAACAAGCACGTGGTACAGCTGACTAAGGCGCGTCTGGGAACTCTCGGCGCTTAGGTTCGAATCCCTCATGAAAGCTACTGTGGATTTGTTCAATAATAATGATATTAAGAACAGTAATAAGAACATGTTTTGTGAGGTATTTGCAATTTTCTTGATAATTTTTATTTTTGGGTTTAAGTTTGATTACATTTATGACACGAGCCAGATTCTTCGGGACTCACCTACACCTTTTATGTAGACGTTTGTACATAGGTCACACTATGTAAGCCTGGGCCTCAATAGATCACGCTATGTAAGCCTGGGCCTCAATAGATCACGCTATGTAAGCCTGGGCCTCAATAGGTCACGCTATGTAAGCCTGGGCCTCAATAGGTCACGCTATGTAAGCCTGGGCCTCAATAGGTCACCCTATGTAAGCCTGGGCCTCAATAGGTCACGCTATGTAAGCCTGGGCCTCAATAGGTCACCCTATGTAAGCCTGGGCCTCAATAGGTCACCCTATGTAAGCCTTGGCCTCAATAGATCACGCTATGTAAGCCTGGGACTCAATAGATCACGCTATGTAAGCCTGGGACTCAATAGGTCACGCTATGTAAGCCTGGGCCTCAATAGGTCACGCTATGTAAGCCTGGGACTCAATAGGTCACGCTATGTAAGCCTGGGCCTCAATAGGTCACCCTATGTAAGCCTGGGACTCAATAGGTCACGCTATGTAAGCCTGGGACTCAATAGGTCACGCTATGTAAGCCTGGGACTCAATAGGTCACGCTATGTAAGCCTGGGACTCAATAGGTCACGCTATGTAAGCCTGGGACTCAATAGGTCACGCTATGTAAGCCTGGGACTCAATAGGTCACGCTATATAAGCCTCTGCCTCACATTTGAAGGAACGGCCTATGTGAACAGTTCTTAGCCAAATCGCAGCTAACCTTTTGAAGCTCAGGAAACATTCACTCTTGGTTCCTCTCCTCTTGAAGCTCAGGATACATACACTGATGTAAAATCAAAATATGACAATCGTAAATCATAACGAAATCTTAACCAGAGACGAGGATGTGATTGTGAACAAGGCCCTTCAGTCCGGTCATTGTGGGTAGTTTGTATCCTTGAGCACCTCCTTGTTGGTACACACACACACACACACACACACACACACACACACACACACACACACACACACACACACACACACACACACATACATACATACATACATACATGTATGAGACTATTGCCAGCAGATGTTGTTTAGTAAGGAATACATTGGTGAAGTACAGTAGGGATACAGCGCTACAAGAATACAGTAGTACAGTACTAAAAGGATATAGTGATACAGTACTATAGATATACCGTGCTTCGAGTATACAGTGGTACAGTGCTTAAAGATTATGGATCTCTTGAAGCTCCTCCTATATATATATATATATATATATATATATATATATATATATATATATATATATATATATATATATATATATATATATATATATATATATATATTAATCTCCTTACGCAGAAACTACAAACGGGGCTTGCTTGATAGTTTAGTAAATAGCAAAGTTGAATCAAGGAATGATTCATTTTCTAATCAGCATAGTCAGTAAGTACAAATGGTATTTGCATCAAGTTAGTCCACTTTTTACCGATACCAAACAAACTACTTCCGGGGTAGAGAGAGACTCAGACGAGGCGAAACACAAGCTGCGGTGGCCACTTGGAGTGAGAGGCCCCAGAGCCACAGAGATGCTCCTGTTGGCAGCAAAATATGATTGATGGTGCTAAGTCTGCCTCTTATCTGCTTGACCATTTATAGAAATATATCATCCCCGTACGATACCATCTGAGGATGATGATGTAATGATCGCTACATCTTGTGGTTAATGAAAGCTCGGATGATTGATAGGTTTTTAAGGAGTATTTGTGTGGTGGTGTAGGCAACAGTGGTAGAGGTTGTGTGGCGTGGTGGGGGGTGGTTGTAGACGTTAGTGGTGGTGGTAGTGGTGGTGGTGCTTATCTGCTAGTTGTCAACTATTAGTGACGATGGGACAGTGGGGTCTAGCTCTTCATGCCACGCCTGCCGGCCATATTGTACCAAATGTGTTATAATTTAACTCTTATGATGTTCGAAAGCTTTGTTGAATCTGGCTTCAATGTTGTGGATGGAGGTGACTTCCACAACTGCTTTCAGTGCAAATCCACAAGGGCCGTGACAAGGATTCGAACCTGCGTCTGAGAGGATCCCAGACGCTGTGTGTCATGCTTTCAGTGCATTTAACTTGTACCCTTACAACGAAATAATCATGGTCAACGAGCATTTCCTTACATATGTACTTCTCATTTCATTTCTAACTTCCACCTATGTATAATTTAAACAAGCTGTCCTTATCCACCTTGTCTATTCCTCCAGGATTATGTATATTGTAATAATATCCCTTCTGTGGTGAAATTTAATTCCTGTAACCATTCCTCGTAACTTGACAGGATATCTAACAGAATTCTGGAAGAAGGTAAATGTTGTCCCAATGTTAGAAAAAGGGAACAGACAGCCAGCTACATGTAAAGTAATGTTGGTGGCAGTTATAAGAGACGTGGGAGTAGTGGTGGTGGTAAGAGTGAATGTCGTAGTTAAATTGTGGTGATTGTGGTAGTTTTATGTTTTATGGACAGAAGTGAGTGAAGGACTCTAGTGAGAAATGATATATGAAATATATCTATTATGAGAAATGTGGTTCTTCTGTGAGAAATTAGAGATTGGCTTTATAATGACGAGTGGGAGAGGGGACTCCATTGCGAGAAGTGAGGGAGCCACTCTGTAGTGAGAAGAAACGGAAGAGGATAGAGCGGAGGTAGGTGCATAAAAAAGAGGGTATAGGAGCAGGGGAACGATCCCAAATGGTCCTCAGAGTCCTCCTAGTTGAAGCAGCGAGAGAGAGAGAGAGAGAGAGAGAGAGAGAGAGAGAGAGAGAGAGAGAGAGAGAGAGAGAGAGAGAGAGAGAGAGAGAGAGAGAGAGAGAGAGAGAGAGAGGACAGGAAGGGGTAAGGACACCCCCCTACTCCCTCGCAGTTCCTGCAGGACCCTTCAAGAATGAGAGGGGTCCTCTCCTCCCTTGGGTTATGTTACCGTCCTTCCTGCCTCCTGTCTCCCCTTTCCACATCTCTATCCTATTGACAGTTAAACGGAAATGCCTCTTCCGATTGTATATAATTTTTATATATGTATATACAAATTATATATATATATATATGTATATATATATAAAAGGTTAGGTTAGCTTAGGTTAAAAAGTTAATAGTTTTTTGTGTAATATAATTTTGCAAATCAGTATTGTATATTTCAAGCATATTTATTTAAATTAATCATCATCGTCGTCATAACAACAACAATAACAATTATAATAGTGTCCTATTATTATAAAAAATTATGCTCTATTATTCACTATAATGCTCTATTATTCACTATATTATTATTAGTGTATTAAACTGGCCTCGAATTGCTTTATTTAGCATCACCTAATCTGCACACCTCTGTAGAAATTAGCATCCTGGCTTCGCATGCATGGGGGTTCCAGGTTCAAATCTTGGAAGGGTTGGAATCCAGGTTCAAATCTTGGAAGGGTTGGGATCCAGGTTCAAATCTTGCAAGGGTTGGGATCCAGGTTCAAATCTTGGAAGGGTTGGGATCCAGGTTCAAATCTTGGAAGAGTTGGGATGATCTTGGCACCGTTCATATACTCAGTACGATCCTGTATACCCAGTACTAGCCCCTGGATGTAAATCGATTGGTAGATCGTGCTCTAGGGGGAAACATGTGTGCTGGTATTGGTAAAGCTCTTAAATTACCCATACTAGATTCACAGAGTATTTACGTGTCTAGTTACGATATCTGTGCCTCTTACCTCGAACATGGCAGCATAGTTTGCATTTACTAAATAGCTTGCGAGCTCATAGTACTACGAGGTCATTGTCATGGACAACCTCGTAGCGCTTAGAAGCTCGTAAACTGTTTAGTAAATACAGGCTTATCGCATGATGGAAATAAACGGTGCCATCTCCTAAGTGGACACATAAGGGCTCCGTGAATCCTATCTTACAAGATTAGTGTCTATCGAAAGATAACAAAATGAAAGTTCTGGTAGTTGAAAGAGTTAGAGGGAAGAAGGTATGTTATTATCAGGGGGAAAGCGCCAAGCCATTACGAGAATATATATCACTTGGAAGAGGAGAAGCTGTTAGTACTTAAGCAATCAGAAACTACGGGGGAAGTAAGGTCTAGCTCTTCATGCCCCGCCTACTTGCTTAATTTTTTTTTTTTAATTTTACCCCGAGAGGCGAGTTTATTGGGCAGCGCCACTCATCCTGTGAGTGGTCATACCGCCATAGCAGCATGTACAACACTCCCCAATAGGAAGAAAACCCGCTGGGTTGTTCATCCTGTCACTTGTACCCAGACACAGCTGGGACTTGCTTAACTGTCTCAAGTGAACAGCTCCTCAAACAAGAAGATTAACATCTATCAACCCTTAAAAGCTTACGTTATCTTGCGGGTGTTATAATTTGACTATTCTGACGTTCGAATTGTTTGTCGAATGTGTCTTTAGAAGTTGTGGATGAAGGTGGCTTCCACCGTTGCTTCCGTCCACTTGTTACAGAGTACGAGTATTTCCTTACATTTCTTCGGCTTATTTGTGTTTCCAGCTTCCACTTATGTCCTCTCGTTCTACTTTGTGGCACTTTACAGAGGCGGCCCTCATCTGTTTGGTCAAATTTTCACAGTATCTTGTATGTTGCGATCATGTCCCCCTCTGTTTCGTGTTTCCTTCATGGTTCTGAGGTCTAGTCCCATAAGCCTATCCTTATAACATAGTCCTCTTAGCTCAGGCACTATTCTTGTTGCAAGTTTGCTGCAGTTGTTCAATTTTGGTTTTATGCTTCACAAAGTGTGATGGAGCAGAGGCGGGGTGAGAAGCTGTTAGTGAAGAAGAGGGAGGGAGGGAGGGAGGGAGGGAGGGAGACGCTGTTAGTGATGAGGGGGAGGGAGGGAGGAAGGGAGAAGTTGTTTGTGATGGAGAAGAGTGATAGGGAACATGTTAATGACGAAAGAGAGGGAAGGGGAAACATGTAAGTGATGATAAAGAGGGAAAGACAGCGCTGTTAGTGATGAAGGCGAAGGGAATGAGAAGCTGTAAGTGATGAAGGAGCGAGGAAGGAGGTGTAGTGAAGGAGTGGGCACAGGTCGCCATTGTAGAGCAGCAGCAGCAGCAGCAGCAGCAGACTCAGCGGTAGCGGGTGGCGCTGTCTTTGTGTGGCTCACGGCGGCCTGGTGGAGAGTGGCCTCCGTCAAGGGCCGCCTTTGTCCCCCTCGCCATTCTCCGCCTGGCCCGCCCCACACTTACAAACTAAAGCTTCCTGTTCAAAAAAGGCGTCTCGAGTGATTACCGACGTTATGAAGCTTCTATTGGAATTTCCTCCTCCCCCCCCCCCACCCCTCTGTTGTTTAAAATCATTTTAAATTTTACCGTTGAATTACCAATAAGCCTTCTTTGTTTTTAATTATTTCGTTAGTTTTTGTTTTTGAATTATCACTCTAAAAGTAGAGATTATGATTGTTTATCGTTGGTTAGGCAAATATACGTTTCTTAAGATATTTTCTTATAACTAACTCAAATTATTCTTGTATTAGTGTTCAAATCCCCACTTTGGGACTGTCAGCCCCAATGGTCTCAATATATAGGCAAGACAACATCTCTTGCAAGGTCTGCGACAAAGTACAAACAAGGCTCCATCAGACTAGATATAATTCCTACAAGCATCCAGATCATCACCTGAGATATCCTAACAAACAATACCGAAATAATCCACAGATGCAACGATAATTGAAGATTAAATGTCGATGAAGCACTTCATATCAAACCATCTCATCAAACTATTAACAGCCAACTCTGAGTGAGTTGACACACACACACACACATACACACACACACACACACACACACACACACACACACACACACACACACACACACACACACACACACACACACACACACACACACACACACACACACACACACACATATATATATATATATATATATATATATATATATATATATATATATATAATCAATAAAAAATTTCAGACTTTTCTGTTAGAGTTAAGAACATGTTCGCAGAAGATTTGGGCCCTCATCTCTTAGCGTGGTTAATAACCAGTCGCAAGGGATTGGCATGCTCAATCGGCAGAGAGTAAAAGTCAAGTTAAGACGCCGAACTGACACGGGGGTTAGTACACTCTCTCAGCGTCCGAAGAGCTCTGCCTTCGTGTTAATGCATATCTTAACATGAATTCGCAGAGAGAGAGTGAGAGGAATTTTAAATACACCTCACTACACCTTCTTTCACTCTCCGTCTAGTCTGGATATTTATAACAGAGATCTCAGCCCGGTACTAGCCAGCGCCTGTCGCATGTACTCAAGCACTTTAGTCAGAATTAATTGTTGAAATTGAATTTAATTGAAGAATTGAAGAATTAATTGTTTACAAAACATTTTCTTTGCTAAGGCTGGATTAAAACACCATAGTCTCAATTTGTATTAACTGATTAAATAATCAATTTGTATAATTTCATTTGTATTAACTTATCATATTAATAATAAACACTAAATGGGATATAATCTAACTCTAAATTTAGGAAGATAAGATTTACTTGGAGTACATATAGATAACAAAAATTAATATAAAGACACTTGTAACAGGTTTTGTACTAGCGCGGCCACTTGATATTTGTCTGTCTGTGCTAATGTAGAAGTGGTAACTTACGTGGTAGTATTGGCAGAAAAAGCAGCAGTAGAATGTACACGAGTAACAATGACATGAATTATTCCAACAAATTTCATGTTGTACAACCACAAGCACAACAACAATCAAGCACAACCTGTTGTAGCTGAGGTTGTCGTAGAAACAATGATGGTAGTAGTAATAGTAGCGGGACGTAGAGGACGTAATAGTAGGAATACAAAACTGAGAACAGAATTCTGAAAAAAAAAATTCATTGACAGAAATGCAATTACTACCAACACTGACCAGAAGATATGTTTACTGCAAGAATAATAAGACTATCAAACTGCTCGTAAAGAACTGTACCGACACCAAACGGAACTGCTTGAAAGAGACTATTTTCATCTATGCTTTTACATGCTCACTTGAGAACGGCTAGTCTGCATGATTTCATTATATAGATAAGAAGACAACATCTCTTTCAAGACACCTAACAATGCAAAAAGAACAAGGCTATGTAAAGGATCACATTTGTATGTACAAATTGTCCATCACCTGATATCTTCACCAACACCAAAAATAATCTGCCGATAGAGAATAGATTAGATATAGGCGAAGCACATGTATATTAGATATAGGCGAAGCACATGTATATTAGATATATGCGAAGCACATATATATCAGATATAGGCGAAGCACATGTATATTAGATATATGCGAAGCACATATATATCAGATATAGGCGAAGCACATGTATATTAGATATATGCGAAGCACATATATATCAGATATAGGCGAAGCACATGTATATTAGATATATGCGAAGCACATATATATCAGATATAGGCGAAGCACATGTATATTAGATATAGGCGAAGCACATGTATATTAGATATAGGCGAAGCACATATATATCAGATATAGGCGAAGCACATGTATATTAGATATATGCGAAGCACATATATATCAGATATAGGCGAAGCACATGTATATCAGATATAGGCGAAGCACATGTATATTAGATATAGGCGAAGCACATGTATATTAGATATAGGCGAAGCACTACATGTTACACATTCTCATCCAACTATCAACAGTCAGCTCACTTTTAAAGTATTCTACAATTGACAAGTGCAAGACAGGGGACATTCACCCAGATGTGCTTGCAGGGTCGAGCTAGGGGTCCTTGTCCTGCCTTCTCGACGTTCTTAGATTAATACAATGATTCATTTCTCAAGCTTTCATCATATTTACCTTTACAGTTTTGAATCAAATTAACTTCAACGACTTCTAAGTCTAACTTGGTCCACACATTGACAACCCTTAACACTGATAAAGTTTTTTTTATAATGTTCCTCTGACTCATTTGCGCCTCTGGTTTCCACCTATGACCTCACGTTTTGATGTTCCCTGCTTTGAATAATTCTGCTTTTTCTACCTTGTCAATTTTTCCTTTGAATCTTATATGTTGTAATCATGCCCACCTATTATCTCCTTCAATGTGGTAAGGTCCAGTTCTCTCAATCTTAGCTTTCCTCTTAACTTAATCCCTTCAGCTCAGGAACGAGTCCTGTAGTATGTCTTTGGATCTTTTCTAGTTTCTCCTTGTCTTTTATCAGGTAAGGGTTCCATGCTGGGGGATGTATATTCAAGTGTGGGTCTCACCTTCGTTGTGTAGACGGTCCGGTAAGCCCATTTGTCCAAATTTCTGAAAGATGCACGAATGTTGGCCATATATGTAGCTGTTGTTATTCTGCTAATGTGGACATCTGGCATCAGATTTGGGGTTACATCCACTCCCAGGTCCTGTCCTGTCCTGGTCTTATTGAAGAATCTGTCTTACCTTCATCCTATACCGGTGTACTGTTCTTCCAACTGCTGTTCCAATCCTCATAACTTTGCATTGGGCTGGGTTAAATTTTAGCAGCCATTTATTAGACCACTTCTGGAGTATGTCCTAATCCATTTGCAATGCATCACAGCCTATCTCTGTCCTGACTTCTCATTAGTTTTACGTCATCAGCAAACATTGATATGAAGGAGTCAATTTCCTTTGTCAGGTGTGTGTGTGTGTGTGTGTGTGTGTGTGTGTGTGTGTGTGTGTGTGTGTGTGTGTGTGTGTGTGTGTGTGTGTGTGTGTGTGTGTATGTGTGTGTGTGTGTGTGTGTGTGTGTGTGTGTGTGTGTGTGTGTGTGTGTGTGTGTGTGTGTGTGTGTGTGTGTGTGTGTGTGTGTGTGTGTGTGTGTGTGTGTGTGTGTGTGTGTGTGTGTGTGTGTATGTGTGTGTGTGTGTGTGTGTGTGTGTGTGTGTGTGTGCTTTACAAATTTGTTAGGAATTTAATTTAAAAAAATATGTTTAAATTCAGTGTGTCGAATTAAACATAGTATTAAGAGGTCATTTTCGCATTGGAGTTAATCAGTAGTTGTTGAGAGTTATTGTTTCCGAACCATTAAATGCTACTCAAACTTTTTTTTGCACACCACAAACTATTAAAAATGGCAAAATCCTGTAAAAATTACTCGACCTTTTAAACCCACGGTTGTTGACAAAGTTCATTTTCAATATTTTTAACAAAATTCCAAGACCAGCATAGAGTGTATTAGAAACAAATTCTGAACAGAATTTAGCTTTGTGTAAAGTCTTGTAAGCATACTGAAATAAAGTGCATGAATTCTGTTAACTGGATTTAAGATATTGAACTGTTCCTCAGTATCTATTTAAATAAATTCCATAAACTATCGGGGAAAGAAATAGAGCCCATCGCGTTTTAACAATAAACATTGATAGAACAAACTTCACCTCCAACTCGGAAAAAAGAACGCCGAAAAAAGAACGCCGAAAAAAGAACGCCGAAAAAAGAACGCCGAAAAAAGAACGCCGAAAAAAGAACGCCGAAAAAAGAACGCCGAAAAAAGAACGCCGACAATTTTTTGACATTAGTTATTTTTTCGATACAGCTAAAAGGAATACCAAAAAAAAATCAAGTGTGATTTATCTTTTTTTTTTTGAGATATATACAAGAGTTGTTACATTCTTGTACTGTCTTATCTTATCTACCATTCTTATCATTCTTATCATTCTATCTACCTATCTTATCATTCTTATCTACTGTTGATTCTGTTTGTGAGAGTTGGTGAAGAGAAGTGGAAGAGGGGGGGGGGGGTGTTTGGAGCAGTGTGTGGGAAGGATGTGGAAGAGAAATATGGGTGGAAAGGTAAATGGATTAGAAACAGAGATGTGAAGGTCAACAGGATGGGGAAAGAGAAAGGGTATGACGGACGGATGGGGAAGAGAGAAGTGAAGGGAAACAGGATGGGAATGAGTGAGTGAGCATGAAGGGCAACAGAATGGGAAAGACAGAGGGTGGGAAGGGCAACAGGATGGCTCACTCTAACAATGAAGTAATATAGAAAAAACTATAATCTGGAACAGAAAATGACAGCATATATATATATATTGATCGACTCTCTCTCTCTCTCTATCTCCCTTATCGAACACTGAAAGATATTCCTCCCCTCCTGATACGATATTACCCGAATATATCCCCCCCTT
Source organism: Procambarus clarkii (assembly GCF_040958095.1). Classification (NCBI taxonomy): domain Eukaryota; kingdom Metazoa; phylum Arthropoda; class Malacostraca; order Decapoda; family Cambaridae; genus Procambarus; species Procambarus clarkii. The sequence goes on along the minus strand of NC_091199.1, from coordinate 11,976,235 downwards.
CACCCCCCCCTTCCCCCTATTTTTAATCTACCTGACTAAATAATACTTTTTTTGATGTCATTTGCATTTTTAGTTTGGGTAACGAGCTGTGATTCTAATTGCGTAGCGTTATATAAATATCCCTAATTGTTTGTAATTGTGTCGATAAGCGCGACGATCTCCAATGTAGCTTTGTAAATATGTAAATAAATATGGCCTCCAATGATTGTTGGTGTGATTATCTTGTTGTTGGCATTTTGGAAAATAGGCTGATGGGTAATTGTGTCGATTATTTTGGCCGTTTTTGTTGTATGGAGCCAATCAGGTGTGTATGTTGCCTGAATGTTGAAAATCAGGTGTGTATGTTGCTTGAATGTTGAAATTTGCTGTCCAGTGGAGGTTTGTTGCTACAGGAGTGGGTTTTGTGTGATATAATTGTGTAAGTAGCTACAAGTATACTCATACTCATACCTTGTGTGTGTATATCTTTTGTTTCTGTTGTATACTGTTTGTGCAATTGTGTTGTATGTATATTTCATGTTTTCTGTAATACATGTATCTTTATGTATGAATGTACTTGGCATCTTAATTTATGTGATATATTAACAATATATATTTTTTTCCCATTCCAGGTAGGTTGTGACGGTTTCTGTGAGTGACAGCTCCTGTGAGTGATGGCTCCTGTGAGTGACAGCTCCTGTGAGTGACGGCTCCTGTGAGTGACAGCTCCTGTGAGTGACAGCTCCTGTGAGTGACGGCTCCTGTGAATGACAGCTCCTGTGAGTGACAGCTCCTGTGAGTGACGGCTCCTGTGAGTGACAGCTCCTGTGAGTGACAGCTCCTGTGAGTGACGGCTCCTGTGAGTGACAGCTCCTGTGAGTTTGGGTTGCTGTTTGTTAACAGATAAATGTAAATAATTGATTGTCTTTAGCAATCTTATATCTTATAATGCAACCCATCCTCCTGTTTAGATTTTTGTAAATCCGTTTAGATTTTTGTAAATCTATTTAGATTTTCCTGTTTTTACTTTTTTGTAAATATGTGGACCATCGTAGATACATAGATGTAATGGACAATTTGATAGTAGAATTTGGTATGATTCATTTTATACTCCGAGAAAAATAAAGCTAAAAACCAAACTTAAATATTCCTAGGCCTAATATAGTACATATATGTACTTTATTGGGCCTCAGCTAGCGTGTATTAGGCCTATTAAGGCTAGCGTACGTTAGGGTAAGTTTTTCTTTACAACATCAGTACATAAACGTTTCCAGTTTGTCCAAATTCAATAGTACCGATTTTATACTTTGTAATACGTCGTTTTATGTACGATGGTCCACATCGTTATTATAAGTACAACATAAGTAGGATGATTGGCTGGGTAAAGTTGATTAGTTTATCAAAATATATTTATCAAAATATATATATGAGTGTGCACGGGTGTCCAAGGCGCCCCCGTATGCTACATATCGTCTTCTTCGAGGTTGAGGGACCCTGATATGACACAAATAAATGACACTGATCAACAAGCGAGTAACTTCTTTAAACAAGTGAATTACACAAAATTAATAACGTAATGCAAGTTTAATACAATACACGAAAAATGCATAAATCAGTTAATAATATAAACAAATAATAAATCAATTTATAAAAATACATAAATATTTTTTTATATAATCTAATACAGTAATGTTAGTTAATAAATAATGTGAATAGTGTGATAATGAAAGTAGATTATTATTATTATTCATTATTATGGATAACTGTACGTCTGGCAGAGGTGCAGTCTGGCACCGTGCGACAACGTTTCCGGCATCGCTCCGTCTTTGTTCCCAATGGGAGCGAGTTCAAAAGTTTTTTTGCGGGTGTCTGTTGTGGACGTGTAGAGTTATCGTTGCCAGGAGTTATTACATTATCTGAATGTAAGTTCTAAATACATATATATATATATATATATATATATATATATATATATATATATATATATATATATATATATATATATATATATATAAAGTTTTTTGTATTAGTATAGTATT
>NC_091199.1:11966717-11971717 GCF_040958095.1 Procambarus clarkii | reverse complement strand
ATGTTAGAGAACCACATAGACTGTTTCTCAGGTGTGTGTTAGAGAACCACATAGGCTGTCTCTCAGGTGTGTGTTAGAGAACCACATAGGCTGTCTCTCAGGTGTGTAATATATATATGTTAGAGGACCACATAGACTGTCTCTCAGGTGTGTGTTAGAGAACCACATAGGCTGTCTCTCAGGTGTGTAATATATATATGTTAGAGAACCACATAGACTGCCTCTCAGGTGTGTGTTAGAGAACCACATAGGCTGTCTCTCAGGTGTGTAATATATATATGTTAGAGAACCACATAGACTGTCTCTCAGGTGTGTGTTAGAGAACCACATAGGCTGTCTCTCAGGTGTGTAATATATATATGTTAGAGAACCACATAGACTGTCTCTCAGGTGTGTGTTAGAGAACCACATAGGCTGTCTCTCATGTTTGTAATATATATGTTAGAGAACCACATAGACTGTTTCTCAGGTGTGTGTTAGAGAACCACATAGGCTGTCTCTCAGGTGTGTAATATATATGTTAGAGAACCACATAGACTGTTTCTCAGGTGTGTGTTAGAGAACCACATAGGCTGTCTCTCATGTTTGTAATATATATGTTAGAGAACCACATAGACTGTTTCTCAGGTGTGTGTTAGAGAACCACATAGGCTGTCTCTCAGGTGTGTAATATATATGTTAGAGAACCACATAGACTGTTTCTCAGGTGTGTGTTAGAGAACCACATAGGCTGTCTCTCAGGTGTGTGTTAGAGAACCACATAGACTGCCCTCAGGTGTGTATTAGAGAACCACATAGGCTGTCTCTCAGGTGTGTAATATATATGTTAGAGAACCACATAGACTGCCTCTCAGGTGTGTGTTAGAGAACCACATAGACTGCCTCTCAGGTGTGTGTTAAAGGACCACATAGGCTGTCTCTCAGGTGTGTAATATATATGTTAGAGAACCACATAGGCTGCCTCTCAGGTGTGTTTTACAGAACCACATAGACTGCCTCTCAGGTGTGTGTTAGAGAACCATATAGGCTGTCTCTCAGGTGTGTAATATATATGTTAGAGAACCACATAGGCTGTCTCTCAGGTGTGTAATATATATGTTAGAGAACCACATAGGCTGCCTCTCAGGTCTGTAATATATATATTAGAGAACCACATAGGTTCACATAGGAACATAGGAACCACGCAAAGCAGTTGCAGATTTTATGTGGTTCCTATGTTCCTGTGTGAACCTATGTGGTTCTCTAATATATATTACAGACCTGAGAGGCAGCCTATGTGGTTCTCTAACACACACCTGAGAGGCAGCCTATGTGGTTCTCTAACACACACCTGAGAGGCAGCCTATGTGGTTCTCTAACACACACCTGAGAGACAGCCTATGTGGTTCTCTAACACACCTGAGAGGCAGTCTATGTGGTTCTCTAACACACACTTGAGAGGCAGCCTATGACGTAATGGCATCCATCTAACACGTCAAGACGACGCCTTGAAAACGTCATTACTACGAGGCTTTTAGACTTACTAGTACGTCATGCGACGCATTACGTGAGAGGACACGAACCCTGATCCCTTCGATTGCTAGGCATGTACTGTAACCACTTCACCAACCGTCAACTAGGGGGGACACTTTATTGGTTTAAACGGACTTGGTACGGTACCTTGAACCTCTCCCAGTGGTCCTAGGAACCTCATCGCAGTCTGATTATGTCAGATGGTTTGTAATGGTCGTTGAGGGTAAGGACGACCGGGCAATCTTCAAGTAGATTTGTTTGGCTCTGAGATTTATAATTATATTTTCCATGGAGGGAGAGAGAGAGAGAGAGACAGAGAGAGAGAGAGAGAGAGAGAGAGAGAGAGAGAGAGAGAGAGAGAGAGAGAGAGAGAGAGAGAGAGAGAGAGAGAGAGACAGACAGACAGACAGACAGACAGACAGACAGACAGACAGACAGATAGATAGACAGAGACAGACAGACAGACAGACAGAGACAGACAGACAGACACTTCCAGGCTCTATAAAAGACTATCGAAATATCAAACTTTGTACAAGATAAATTAAATCTCTCAGGAAAAGGATAAAACGTTACCAGATGTACACAATTATATATTTTTGTAATTAATATTGACAAATTAGCCAATAAAAATGATAATAAACGTCATTACACCGTCTCTTCCTAGTCCTCTTCGTTCTTCTCCTTGTCTTCCTCTTACTCTCCCTCGTCCTCCTTTTCCTACATCTTCCTCCTTCCTACAACAGAAAACAAATAAGAAAATGGAAGCGGGGGGGGGAAAAATGCAAGGGAAAAAAGGTGTATTAATGCAGAAAAGAGCGTAGCAGAAAGTTCCCCGCCCTCATAAACTCCCTCTTACGATCCTTTACATAAATGAACCGAATTCCTTTCTGAAAGTGATCAAAAGTTGGAGGTGGCGCGAAGTTTAGCGTCTGATCGTGGACTTGTGTCTGTTGTAAATGTGCCGTTGTGACCCAACTTCGCCTCCGGTAAAGACTCTCTCCGGCGCCCTAACTCTTCCTGCCTCCCCCCCACCAGTGCTGGCCCCGCCCCCTCTTTCCTCGCTCACTGGGAGGGGGGGGGGGGCTTGTATGGTGGGGTGGGGGGCTGGACGTGGTCTGTTGCTGGTGGGGTGGGGGGTGGCTGGACTTGGTCTGCTGCTGGTGGGGTGGGGAGTGGCTGGACTTGGTCTGTTGCTGGTGGGGTGGGGTGGGGGGCTGGACTTGGTCTGTTGCTGGTGAAGTGGGGTGGGGTGGGGGGAGGCTGGACTTGGTCTGATGCTGGTGGGGTGGGTGGCGGAGGCTGGACTTGGTCTGTTGCTGGTGGGGTGGGGGAGGCTGGACTTGGTCTATTGCTGGTGGGGTGGGGGGAGGCTGGACTTGTATGGTGGGGTGGGGTGAGGCTGGACTTAGTCTGCTGTTGATGGTGTGGGGTGGGGGGGGCAGGCTGGACTTGTTGTGGTGGTGAAGGGAGGGGGGGGGGTCGAATTGGTTTAACCACTTGGGCTGGACGGTAGAGCATCGGTCTCACTTCATGCAGGTCGGCGTTCAATCCCCGACCGTCCATAAGTCGTTGGGCACCATTCCTCCCCCCCGTCCCTTCCCAAATCCTTATCCTGACCCCTTCCCAGTGCTATATAGTCGTAATGGCTTGGCGCTTTCCCCTTGATAGTTCCCTTCCCTTCCTGCCTGTTTAAGGAAGGGAAGGGTAAGTTAGGTTTGGTCTTGTGCTTGTTGATGCTTGGTCTTGTCAGGATCTTGCCTATTGGGGGGTGGTTAGTAGGGGGGGGGGGGAGGGGTAGCGTCTTGGTGTGTGTGGAAGGGGCTGGCACGGGTAAAAGTGGTGATAAATGATAGTTTAATTTCGAATTGTTGTGGATGAGTGGGGATGGTGGTGGTGGTGGTGGTGGTGGTGGTAGTAGTGGTGGTGGTGGTGGTGGTGGTGGTGGTAGTGGTGGTGGTAGTGGTGGGTGAGTGTCGTGTGGTAGGGAAGGTGGTGGACGTTGGGGTGCTAAGAAGTTGGTGTCGGTCAAGGATGAATTGACGGATAATTGACGGATAAGGGTGTGCTAAGAGATTGAAGGGGGCGTTTGAGGCGGGGAAAGGGGGGGGGGAAGGGAGGGGGTTAAGGGAAGGGAAGGGGATGTATCAGGAGAAAGCACCAAGGCAATGCGACTATATACCGGGGGGGGGGAGAGAGAGAGAGAGGAGAAAACGTAGAGAATGAGAAGAGGAGGAGGAGGAGTCACTAATACAGATTTTTATTGTCAATAAAGTATAAATCTGATGAATGAAGTAATAATGAGAAGGGATTAAACAGATGTGCAAGTATTCAAACAGATGTTTAAAGTATATATGTTGACACTTGTCCAATGTTGTTGTTAAAGATTCGCTACCTGGAACAAAAAGTGCCAAGTAGCACGGGCTATGGTGAGCCCGTATTCTTGTCCAATACAGGAACACAACGAGGTGCTTTACAGGACCTTGTTAGTACGGACGAGAAGTGCTACTGTTGCTGTGGAGGCCACTAGGCCTATATATATGTACTGCAGTGAAATTGGGCTGAGACTGCTAATGGCACTGTCGAAGCTTAGGTCTATATTGGTATGAATGGGAATTAGGCCTGTAAACCCAAATGTTGCTGTGGAGGCTTAGACGTATATTGGTATAGAAGGGGGAGTAGAGGCGGTTGAAAGAGTAGAGGAAGTAGGGAAAAGAGGCAATAGAAGGAGAGAGAGAGAGAGAGAGAGAGAGAGAGAGAGAGAGAGAGAGAGAGAGAGAGAGAGAGAGAGAGAGAGAGAGAGAGAGAGAGAGAGAGAGAGAGAGAGGCAGTGTACACAGTTAGGAACTATAGGACGTGAGGGGAAACGAGGTGGTTGGCCATAGCGTTACTGCTTGTGTTCCAGAGAGGGAAGAGGGGAGCAGAGGGGACAATGATGAGTGGGTTTAAGAGAGGAAGGGAAGAGCCGAGGTGTAGAGGCACGGAGGGAGAGGAGAATATGAGAAGGGGGAGAAGCGGAGGGGTTAATGTAGGGATAGGGAATAAGAGAGAAGGAAAAAAGGTGAAAAGGGGGGAGGTAGAGAGCGGAGAAGAGGGAGGAATGAGCGAGTTGTTTGTGAGGGAGAGACTAGGAGGGAGATAGAGAGGGGAAAATCCCATAAATTATGGATTATGGGTGAGAGGATGAGGGAGAGAGGGAAGGAGAGAGATCAAGGAGAGGTGCGAAGCTCCGAGGGGCGATGGAGAGAGAGAGAGAGAGAGAGAGAGAGAGAGAGAGAGAGAGAGAGAGAGAGAGAGACGAAAGGATGTCGAAAGGAATCAAAATAAAGGAGAAAGCAAAATAAAGAGGGAAGGGAAACAGAGGTGAGAGTTGACTGACTAAGGCATTAGCTGAATGACAAAGAAGAGGAAGATGATGGTAAAGATGAAGAACATAAAAATAATACGAGAATGAAGAAGATAATAAAAAAGAATTATGATTTATTTTTCCC